>NC_080670.1:189628579-189661579 GCF_030247195.1 Topomyia yanbarensis
GGCATCGGAGCGATGGGAAAAAAGAGTTGAATCGCATAAAAAAAATTATTTGAAATAGTGAAAATTATGCTGTTTTCGGTATTAGAATCGAGTCGCCCTAGGTTCGCTCTAATGTTTACAGTTTCCACACAAAAGTGACAGCTCCGAGCGAACCTAGAGCAACTCTGATCTAAAAACGAAATCAGCATTAGTAACTCACCATTGTCATGTATTCAACCGTTGGCTACACGTAATTTGACAGTTGCGTTTTAGCCGCACAGCATAGAGATTGCAGAGCCTACTAAAAAGTTTGCTTAATGCGTTCTAGCCACGTGTTTGGTATTTTCTATTGACCTTTCTACTCCCGTTAAAAAAGAAACGGTGCCGAATTATTTCGTGAGGAAAACAAAAAAATGCACTGCAAAAACCGGTTGAGGTTAGGTATTTCATGAGACAAACAAACCAAACTCCTTTGGTTTGACTTTGCATCTGTGGTTGTAAATCAGTTGTCAGAAATCTTAATGGGGGTCCGATCAAATATATTGATTTGATCTTTTTATAAAACGAATTACATAGTTTAGACGATTTATTGCTTTCGATCGAATAAGTGTTGAGCCTTGCAACAAAATTTTACTTTTTGAAGAAGTTAAAAAAAATCCCGACCAAACTTCGAACAAGCTTACCCCCTGTTTGCCATTCAACTCATTAGCGCGAACAAAACAAGTTTTCTGACTCTGCAATATTCTTAAGAAAATTGCTAAAGAAAAGTGAGCCAGCTCTTCTCTGCTGTTCAGTGTGGAAATATCCAGCCACTTAAGAAATCGGAAGCAGCAGCACAATTGCGAACGTATAAACTGCAGAAACCACGTGGAAGCGCTGCAGCTTACGCAAAAAAAGACACTGCAAAATGGAACTTGACTTTCTACAAAATGAATAGATTTATAACGTCAAGTAGCTGTGTTTCTTCGAAAGGACTGACTGGATGCTGATTAGTGCAACTTTCTAGCGAACAAAATAATTAGCATCGCATTTCGAGGACCCTCCTTCAGACTACAAGCTACGACCGAATGCTATACTTACACTGAAATCCTGCAGAAGGGTGTAATGACCGCCGCCACCCCGTATCGATCAAGCCTTGAAATTGTTTCAAAACTTCAAATTCAATAGTAATTCTCAGAAGTCATGATTCGCGAGCGAACACCAACTCGCGGACTCAAACGAGAGAACTTACCGACCGGGGCCGTTATGCTGTGGGACTTTAATTAGTGAAGTTTTAATTAGAAGACGGTTTCGTTCCGTCCCTCTTGGTCGGAGGACAAACTTTCAACAGGTGGAAGCTACGGCGGTCGTATGTGTACGATTACACGCACGTGAACCGGTAACCAACAGCCGAATGGAAAAACGAAAATGATGAATGTCCCTGTGCCGTTTGAGTGAAAGAACATCAGTGAAAGTGAAACAAGTGATGCGGAAAATAAGTTGGAAGACCCTATTCAGCTGACCGGGTTTGTTTTGTAGTTCTAGCTTCCAGGAACTGTAGTTAACACCTTGTTTGAATCGGGTTTCGCGATGAACGGGCTTTCATTTAAAATATAACCAGTTCGTTGTCGACGAAACCTGCATACTGCAAGGATCATATCATCGAATATCCAAAAAAACAGAAAAGCCCGCAGTAGTGACAAGCTGCTTAGAATCTCTGGTCATATAGAAAACAAAACCGTCCTGAAGGTTATCAAGAGGTCGATAATGAATTGTGTATTTCTCAGAATGTGCTAAAAATTCTACAATTCTGATGAGTAAATTCAGAACTGCTCTTAATCCTCTTGAGCCTCTAACAAAAGCAGCTCAAAAACTCAACGTAGGCACAGAGAACAGACGTCCATCTTCATCATTAAACTTGTGTAAAATCTCTAACGGTTTCGAAGGTAGTTGGGATATCCAAACCAGGTGCGCTACTAGCGTCATGTTTTTTTGTGGCTGAGTTCGACTGAATTGACAGCGGTTATTCCTCTACCCAGTCAAACGAGTCTGGAACCGGTTCGGACTTCCATCATGAATTCCAGCTCAAATGCATCAACCGATAGAGTCGGAATCGGTTGTTTTCTTTGAGCAAGATTCCATATTGAATCCATTCAGGATTTCGAACCGGTTCAAGAATGGATTTGACGGATAGTTGGGATAGGTTGGTGTGACGGCGCTAGTGTTTATCGTATATTAATTCAAATGTTTACACACGTTTTTTAAATATTTTTGTTCGATCAGGGATGTCTGTTACAGCATGGTATTTGATCAGTTCGCTTCACGCAAAGTTAAAAAAAATTGCAAAAAAAGAGTTTTTTTTAACGCTAAAACCTATACCCCCCTTAAAGCAACAAATAAAAGTGATAAAATAACAGGTAAGTGTTTTGAAAAGCTTGCGGCTCCTATTACATGGAATGATTTTGTTTGGGTGAAAACACATATATTTTTCAGACGCTCACCATACCCGGATTGATCCAGCTTCCGGTGTCACTTCAGCTATTGACCTCTCTATCTGTTCTGAAACTGTAGCCTCGAAATTTATTTGGCGAACTCTCCACGACACCCATAATAGTGACCATTTTCCAATTCTCGTTTCCACTCCCGGACTGTCACATACTCCAACGAAAAGACAGAAATGGATCTACGACCAAGCGGATTGAACAACTTACGAACGTCTAACCGCCAGCGCTATTCGACCGGGTGCCGAAATATCAATTAACTGTTTCATTGGCCGTTTGATTAAAGCAGCAAACACTGCGATACCCCGTACAACCGGCAGAGTCGGTCCAAAAGCGATTCCATGGTGGTGTCCGGAGGTTAAAGCGGCCATCAAAACGAGAAGAAAAACACTGAAAGCACTAAGGCGTATTCAAGCAGAAGACCCACGGAAAGCTGATGTACTAAAACACTTCCAAGAGGCGCGTGCAGCTGCAAGAAAGTCGATCCATGATGCCAAACAGCGATCGTGGGAGGAATTCGTCGCGAAGATATCTCCAAGTTCCTCTGCGACGGAGATGTGGCAGATAGTGAACGGGTTGAGAGGGAAACATCAGCATCGACCAACTATCATCAATCGATCCAGCGGCTACACGGATAAGGCTGAAGAAGTAGCTGAAGAACTGGCACAACATTACAACGAACGATCCGCCACCTCCAGCTACTCGGCATTGTTCCAACGAGAGAAGGAAAAGGCCGAACGAAACCGCGTGAATTTCTCGCCAAATACCGACGATACTTACAACACAGACTTCACTCTGAACGAGCTGCTGTGGGCACTCGATAGAGGACGAAGGGGCTCTTCAGGCCCGGACTGCATCGGTTATCCAATGCCTCAGCGACTGCCATTGTCGGTGAAAACTGCCATGTTGGAACTATTCAATAGAGTATGGCGTAGTGGCGTGTTCCCACCCTGTTGGCGAGCTGGAATCGTCATACCAATTCCAAAGACAAACTCGAATGACGCGGGTCCAGCTGTATTCCGTCCAATAACCCTAACGAGCTGTATGGGGTAAGGTTTTCGAACGAATAGTCAACCGACGGCTGACCACTGAACTAGAGGCGAACGGGCGTCTCGACAAACGACAACATGCCTTCAGGTCCGGTCGGGGCACTGACACATACTTTGCGGAGTTGGAGAGGTCATTACCCGACCGTGACAGGCACTGTCTGATAGCGTCGCTTGACCTGTCCAAGGCTTACGATACCACCTGGAGGTATGGTATACTACGAACACTACAGAAATGGCAGGTACGCGGTAGAATCATCAACGTGCTGAACAGCTTCCTGACAGAAAGATCGTTCCAGGTTAATGTAGAGGGTTATTTATCGCTAGCGCATCCGCTGGAAAACGGTGTGCCACAAGGTTCAGTGCTCTCGGTTACGCTGTTTCTCGTGGCCATTCAACCCATCTTTCGCGTGGTTCCGAACACTGTGAAGATCTTGTTGTACGCCGACGATATCCTACTCGTAGTTTGGGGGAAGAAAGACCAGCCGCTTTATCGAAAGCTTCAGTCAGCAGTAAAAGCCGTCCACAAATGGGCAAGAAGTGTTGGATTAACGATATCTGCAACGAAATCCAGCATCTTCTATTGTAGCCCTAATGCCCGACGTGCACCCAGTCAAGCAATCACGATAGATCGAGTTGCTATACCAACAGAAACACGCCTGAAAACTCTCGGCGTCACCCTCGATCGATCACTCAACTTCGTAGCGCACTGCAAATTGACGAAGAAGGCATTCGAATCTAGGCTGCGCATCCTAAAGATGATCGGTGCCAAACTTCCCCGTGGTCAACGCTCATCTTTACTGCAAATTGGATCCGCAATTATTACTTCGCGACTTTTGTATGGCATAGGGCTCGTTAGTACGGGTGGAGATGCTGTCATCAAAACCCTGGCACCCGCATACAACAAGATCAGATCTGCATCTGGAGCATACGTCACCAGTCCGATCATAGCCATTATGGCTGAAGCAGGTACTCTACCGTTAGATCTCCTTATTCTCCAAACTGTAGCCCAATTAGCCATCAGAATGTTGGGAAACGGCAGCGAGAATGCTGACCTTCCCCTGGTTTGCCGAGCTTCCGAACGTTTGACAGGTATAGTCGGAACTCCTCTCCCAAACATCTACACCCGAACGCGACTATCTGATCGAAAGTGGTACGATCGCACGCCCCAGATCCTTTGGGAAATTAAGAAGCGCGTAAAAGCTGGAGACCCCTCGGGAATTGTTTTTCAAGAGTTTGTTTGTCAAGAGTTGAGTTTTGTTCAAGAGCTCCTGACAAACCATCTCAGCCGTTCAACAATCGTCTACACTGATGGCTCGAAAGACGATACCGCAGTAGGCGCGGGAGTATTTGGAGAACACTTCCAATAGTCACTTGGTCTTCCACAGCAATTCAGTGTCTTCTCGGCCGAGGCATTCGAAATAAAAACAGCGCTAACAACATTCAACACGGTCAGTGACTTAGTAATAATGTCCGATTCGGCCAGCTGTTTATTGGCAATCGAAGCCGGCACATCCCAGCACCCGTGGATCCAGGAAATTGAAAACCTGCTACGAAATCGTTCAATCAAGCTTTGCTGGATTCCAGGTCACGCTGGCATCCGTGGCAACGAGGAGGCTGACAGACTCGCAGGAGAAGCGAGGAACATTGCTCCATTAGCTATATCTGTTCCGGGGGCAGACGCCGTCAAGCACATAAAAACAGCTATCCGAAATCAATGGTACCCTTCGCGAAGTTAAATTCGACACAGTGATGTGGACTGACCGCGAGAATTCGGCCGAACAGCGAGTTCTTACCCGGCTTCGAATAGGGCATACCCGGCTAACACACGACTTTCTGCTAAAGAAGACTTCACCACCAGTGTGCGACTGCTGTGGGATCGTTGTAGATGTCCGCCATGTGATCCTCCACTGCAGAAAGTACGACGACGTTAGAAGGAAGCACGACATCGAGTCGACTAGTCTGCGAGCGGCTCTGCGCAACGACAGGAAAAATGAGGAGAGTATGGTAAAATTCCTCAAGAAAACTAACCTATTTAAATTGCTATAAAATTATATTTTGATTTGTAACTGATAACTACATTGTAAAATTTACAGGTAAAATATTTTCTTCCGACACGAATGCACCCTTCCTTGGTGTAAAGTGTCGTTAATAAACAACAACAACCACTTTTGTGCGAATGAGCGTACGGGGCTATCCGGACCCCCGATTCCATCAACCACCGTTCAGTGGCTTGTGGGAGCGCATGCAATTGCACACACCACAGCAAACAAAATACATGATACGGCAATTGTCAGCTGTGACTACCCAGATTAATTTTTAAACACAATTTATTTCATTGTTTGTTTCTTAAGGAGTTTCTCCAATAAGGATTTCATAGGTAAAATCCGAAATACCCCTGCATTGTAAAAGGATGGAAAAACGTAGAGTTTTGTGAATTTTCGCCTAGCGCTACCATGGAGCAATGCAAATGAATTTTTATTATTCCAACATGAACCTGAGGATCCAAACTAACAATTAGGACCATTAACTGATAAATTTTTTCACATCTATCCACCTAAAAGGGCGATTTGCTCAGGTAGGTCCAACCAAGTCACCGTGGCAAGCAGAAAGTTAGCAAAAGTTGAGCAAAGCTAAATTGATTCTGGCAGAGTTTCTGCCAGTATTTTGAGCGATTTGCGCGAGAATTCTGGCAACAAATTCGCTCAAATGCAACAACCGTTTCTTACAGAAGCGGCTGCTCACTTTGATCCAGAATCCAGCCAGAAATGTACGGCCAAGATCTCTGAACGCTTCCTGCCACATCTTTGTCAGATGTTTTGCTCGATTCGTGCTAAATTCTACCAGGTAGGAATTGCCAGGATCTTTGCACAGTTTATGTCCGAGTTATGCCAGGGTTTAGCTCGGTTCCTGTCAAAATTTGCCAGAAAAGGCGAGCGAAACCGAGTTCGCCCTAGCTCAACTAACCCGACAGGGTACGCGCAGAAATCTGACAGGGCTGCCAAACCAAGACTTACAGAAATCTAGCAGAGCGGTCTCTGCCAGAAAATTTGCTGACTGGGCAGTTGATGCATTGGAGCTGGATTCCATACTGAATCCACTCAGAATTTTCAGAACCGGTTCCGGAATGGTTTGACTGCCCTCTAAGAACGGTTGGTTTCAAAATCGTCCAATGAAGGACGTCCGTTGGACCAATTTGGACAACGTCCAAATAACTGTTCAACAAACGTCCATCATTGGATCCGTGTTGAACGATTTTGAAACAATTTTTTGAACGTCTCAGTGGTTGAGTAGAGGTATAATAATGTCGGCCATTTTGAAATATCTATGCAAGTCGCTGTCAATTCAGTCGAACTCAGCCACCAAACTAAATGAGGACAGTAGCGCACCTGGTGATGATATTCCAACTAAATTCGAAAATGTTTTCGATTTTTACACAACTTTAAAGCTGATGTTTGTTCTCTATGCCCAAATTAAACAAATTAGTGGTCTAATTTTTTGAGATGTTCAAAACTGATTTGTGATGGTTCTTGGGTGGATCATCAATTTGTTCTTCAGGATGCTATTTCCGAATAAAGTTCAACCGGAAATGAGCCGGAATTCTGTCTGGTTCTAGTTGTAATTTCCGGCTCCAGCAACACAATCGATTCTAATTAATCTCTGAAACCGGAATACGAACTAGAACCAGCCAGCCTTCCGGCTGAACTGTACGGGGTCATATTAAAAAAATCTTTTAGTTGACATTTGGAAATCATACATGACGCATACATGACAGTTTGACGTCTCGTTGGTCCTATTCGATTGATTCGTTTGAAGCTCTGAAAAAATGTACAAAAAATTTATTTAAAACGTCTCATAAAATGTCCAATTAATGTATTTACTGGTCAGTGCAGTACTTATTGACCTGCTCTCCTCCAACTGAGCAACCATGCGAAGATCCTCCCAATGAAACGATTTCCGTTCAACAACCTAGCGTACTGCCCAGACTGGTTAATGGCTTGCCAATAGAGTCAATGTAACGGGCAGAGGTATGTTGAAAAGTATGATGAATCAACTTTCCTTCAGATTCCTTTGTAAATATACAGTTACATGCTAGCAACTGCTATGGGGGATTCGTCCATCCACAACGACAATAGGCAACCGATACAATTTTGTGGCAAATTGTACACTGCGGAAGCCCATTTCCGGTGCAGAAATTGAATTGTCGACAGGCGCACTATTTAAACGGTGTAAGCTTTCACTGGCCGATAGTTTGGCGTGTAAATTAGGGGGGGGGGGTATATCACGAAACGGGTTCATATTTTCAAAGCTACAACTGTTTATAGCCGTCCAATGTTTTTGTTTTTTTTAATGATTGCTTTGCTTAACGAAAAGACCAGAAACTCCTAGAAAAACCAACCAGGAAATGAACCGGAATACCGGGTGGATTAATTGAGAATTTCGTCTCAAATGACACATCCGAGTCTGATTGGAATCGGTTGTGTCACCGAAACAGGAATTCTGGAAAAAAAAATCAGCCGAAATTGTGGCTTATTTTTTGGCTGACTTTACTGGGTGAGGTAGTTTGACGCTGGTAATAGTCACAGAGAATAGACGTCCATCTTCAGCATTCAACTTGTGTAAAAATACCTAAGAGAAGAGAAGACAATCGCGTAGCCAATTTGATCCAGTCCTAACCTCAATATTGAACCAGCTTCTGATTGGTCGTTTTGCCAGTCAAGAGCGTTCATAATATTTTCAAACGGGATGAAAAACAGTGCTGCTGAGTTTATTTTGGCTACATTTCATATACATGAACATTTCATGCAAATTGAATAAATACCCTGAATGACGATATAACTACGTGTATTGTTAAGAGAGACACAAATTAACTTAAAATTCAATTTTTAAATGCAGCTAGTATTGTGAATTCTTGACTGAGGGTCGATATTTGAGGTACAGCAATTGTGAAAATCATGCAAATGGAATCTGGCAACGATGCATGCTTGTTGTAGTTGGAATAACGACAGGGCCTGGTAGATAAAATTAAGAAGAGCAAGAAGCCTGTTGTCGTCTCTTCTCTTAGAAAAATACCCAACGGTTTCGAAGGTAGTTGGGATATTTCCATCCGGTGCGCTACTGTCGTCATGTTTTTAGTGACTGAGTTCGATTGAATTGACAGCTATAACCCAGTTAAACTCATTCCGAAACCGGTTCGGATTTCTGAATGGAGTCACTATGGATTCCAAATCAAATGCAACAACCGATTCCGACTCAGAATTGGTGGTTGTATTTGATGTGGAATGCATAATGACCGCATTCAAGATTCCGAATCAAATTCCGAATGGTTTGACCGGGAACCAGCTCTACCCCGGTCAAACCATTCGGAATTTGATTCGGAATCCTGAATGGAGTCAGTATGGATTCCAAAAAAAATGCAACAACCGATTCTGAGTCGGAATCGGTTGTTGCATTTGATTTCGAATCCATACCCTCTAAGAACGGTTGGTTTCAAAATCGTCCAATGAAGGACGTTCGTTGGACCAATTTGGACAACGTCCAAATAACCGTTCAACAAACATCCATCGATGGACCCGTGTTGAACGATTTTGAAACAATTTTTTGGACGTCTCAGTAGGTCCATTCAGAAATCTGAACCGGTTCCGGAATAAGTTTAACTGGGACCCACCCTCTAAGAACGGTTGGTTTCAAAATCGTCCAATGACGGACGTTCGTTGGACCAATTTGGACAACGTCCAAATAACCGTTCAACGAACGTCACTCGTTGGACCCGTGTTGAACGATTTTGAAACAATTTTTTGGACGTCTCAGTGGGCAGTCAAACCATTCCGGAACCGGTTCGGACTTCTGAGTGGATTCAGTATGGATTTCAGCTGAAATGCATCAACCGATTGAGTCCGAACCGGTTGTTTTCGTTGCGCCAGATTCCATACTGAATCCATTCATGATGGGTAGTTGGGCTAAGTTGATGTGGCACCGCTAGAGTTTTAATTTAAATTATTTAAAAGTTTACACACATTTTATTAACATATTTGTCCGATCATGGATGCCTGTTCTCTGTGTATTAGTCTTCAAGAAAATAATGGTTTAAATTTGGTAAGCGTAATCGAGAATAACTTAACCTATTACCCTTGAGCACACACACAGTTCCATACACTTATGGACACACAAAGCTATAAATTTACACGCTCACTCACAGTCACACATACACATATTAACAGCAACACGTCGCTGTCAAACGAATCAATCACATCGAGTTGTGTGAATGTAGCTAGCTTACCTTATTCCATCGTACATCACCCCAGGGCCATGACTCAGACAACGCGTTGTATCTATGGAAATCAAAACAAACATCTAACGACAATGTTTACGAAAACTATAGAATAGAATCTACTCATTGTTGAAATTGTATTAATTCAAATCAAACAGGGCCTGATCTATATGTTTAGACAGTAGCTAGAATTCGGAATTGAATCAGTTCCCGCTCAAACAAAAACACATTATAGAACATTAGCTCTAAAATGTGTTTTCATAATGTTTAACCAAAGCAGTTTCAGAAAACAAAAGCCATTTTTTCCATAAATAGTTGCACTCGCACGATTTGCAGAAAACAATGCCGCAGTACACCCCAACCTGGCGTTTTGTGTGCGGTAACCAACATTAAGCCAGATCAATTAGCGTGAGCAATACGTTTATGCAAAAACGTCCTACCACTGTAGCCCCGATAGCGGTTATTGGTTTGCCACACGCGTACTTTCGCGGAGGTCAACTCGCCCTAATACTGCCGGATGATTGGTAGGTAGGAATATTGAACCGTAAGCCAGCGAGCAAACAAATAGGTAAAATTAAAATTAATAGCCAGCTAAATTCACTAGGATTTGGTAAAGGGTGTGACAGTTCTGTTTGTCCCTCGTTTCAGATCGCTGTTGATACCAATCCGCGAGCACTCGCGTCCTCACATGTCGACTATGGATTAATTCGTTGCTGGCTTTGTTGTATTCACAGATAATAGACATTTTAGTTATCTAGAACTGACATTTCAAATGAAACGAGAGCTAAAGCATGTAGCAAACGTAACGCAGCACTGTAGCACAGAGAACAGACGTCCATCTTCAGCATTCAACTTGTGTAAAATCTCTAACGGTTTCGAAGGTAGTTTCGATATCTAAACCAGGTGCGCTACTGTCGTCCTGTTTTTTTTTGTGGCTGAGTTAGACTAAATTGACAGCGGTTATTCCTGTACCCACCCACTGAGACGTCCAAAAAATTGTTTCAAAATCGTTCAACACGGGTCCAACGATGGACGTTCGTTGAACGGTTATTTGGACGTTGTCCAAATTGGTCCAACGAACGTCCTTCATTGGACGATTTTGAAACCAACCGTTCTTACAGGGCAGTCAAACTAGTCCGGAACCGATTCGGACTTCCAGCATGAATTCCAGCTCAAATGCGTCAACCGATACAGTCGGAATCGGTTGTTTTCTTTGAGCTAGATTCCATGCTGAATCCATCCAGGATTTCGAACCGGTTCCGGAATCGATTTGACGGATAGTTGGGATAGGTTGGTGTGGCGGCGCAAGTGTTTTTCGTTTGTTAATTCAAATGTTTACACACGTTTTTTAAATATTTTTGTTCGATCGTGGATGTCTGTTCTCTGTGACTGTAGGCTCCCAGTAAACGAAATGGCGACTAGTCCATTCTTTAAATAGTGTTTGCTATCTGCTCTCAGTATTTCTCCAGTAAATGGTATGGTCAGACGGGTAACCCAGAGTGCTGTTTTAATAGCCTACTGTTTGCCAACATCGGATTAAGCCGGCTAGTTGCCATTTCGTTTACAGGGATGCATCAGGAGCGCCCAGTTAAGCTCAGCCGGAAATGAACCGGAATTCTGGCTGGTTCCAGTTCGCATTCCGGCTCCAGTGACACAACCGATTCTAGTTAGAATCGGTTGTGGCACTTGTCAAAGTACATGTAGCAAAGAGTGGAGTAAATGGCAATATTGAGCCACTGATTTACGTTAGCAAACAAAACGTTATGAATGTTTTCACAAATTTTTAAATAAATTTTATACAGTCGTGATTCGCTAGTTGGGCCACAGCCTCTGTTCAATTAACGAATTTGATTCGCTAGTTGAACCAACTGACAAATGTCAAAATCTCTCCAAAAGAGATGTTGGTAGAGTAAATGCATCTGTTCGCATCTCTAATTATTGTCAGTTTAATTATCAAACTAAGTTGACATGAGATTATGGCATTCAGATGCTTTTTAGTTGGACAATGGTCCAACTAGCGGAGCTCCAATTAAAAAGCGGTCCAGTTAAAAAGTGATTAACCAGCGAATCGCGACTGTACCAGTCTGTTATCTGTGGCTATACTTACTCCAAAATTCTTCCGGTTATCGCATATATTACGTTGTTAGGAACCTACGATAACCTATGCACCTTATTTCATTTCTCTTCTCGCTCAAATATTAGAAATGGAACATTAGCTTCCAAAGTAATTATTCGCGTGCGATCGCCTCAAATCGTTAGTAAACAAATCAGGTGTTATCATTTCCGCGATAACCCAAACATTGGCTGATCTGTTTGTACCGAATTACATCACAACCATTTTAAAAACATTCAATCCCGTTCAGTTTCAATTTGATCGCCGACCCGCGTAAATCGTTCAGTATGTCCGAGGAAAAAATCCTGCTTGCCTATTCCGGTGGCCTCGACACAAGCTGCATCCTAAAGTGGCTCCTGGAACAGGGCTACGAAGTGATCTGTTTCATGGCTGACGTTGGCCAGGAGGAAGATTTCACCGCGGCACGTGAAAAAGCACTCCGAATCGGTGCCAAGGATGTGATCGTTAAGGACATGAAGGAAATGTTTGTCGAAAAGTTTGTTTGGCCAGCACTTCAGATGGGGCTACTGTACGAGGATCGGTATCTGCTGGGTACGTCACTGGCACGGCCTTGCATCTCGATTGGAATGATGGAATCGGCTGCTCAACGAGGTTGTTCGATCATTTCGCATGGAGCTACTGGGAAGGGAAACGATCAAATCCGGTTCGAGTTGAGTTGTTACGCATTGAACCCGAAGATCAAAGTGATCGCACCTTGGCGAATGCCGGAGTTCTGCGAGCGTTTCCAGGGTCGCCAGGATTTGTTGGAATATGCTAAAAAGAATAATATTCCTGTAAGTGCTACACCGAAAGCCCCATGGTCGATGGATGCTAACATCATGCATATTAGCTATGAGTCAGGCATTTTGGAAGATCCGTCAGTGGCGGCCCCCGAAGAATTGTACCAAATGACAACGGCACCAGTGAAAGGACCCGAAACTCCGACTATTGTGGAGATTATTTTCAAGGAAGGAATTGCGGTACGCGCCACGGAACTGATAACTGGAAAAACGATGGAGGAACCGTTGGATATTCTTACGTTTTTGAACAAAATCGGCGGAGAACATGGAGTGGGAAGAATCGATTTGGTGGAAAACCGTTTCCTCGGTTTGAAATCTAGAGGAGTTTATGAAACTCCCGGCGCATCAATTCTGTATGTAGCTCACAAAGACTTGGAGGTTTACTGTTTGGATCGAGAGATATTCAGAGTGAAATCGTTCCTCGCTACCAAAATGGCCGACTATGTGTATAATGGATTCTGGTATTCGCCAGAAGCCGAATACGTCCGATCTTGTCTGGTTGCTTCGCAACGCAACGTGACCGGAAAGGTAGTTGTGGAAATTTTCAAAGGACACGCAATGGCAGTGTCCAGGGAATCAATCAAAAGCATTTACAACCAGGAACTGGCTTCGATGGACGTTCATGGTACTCTGTCACCATTCGCTGCAACCGGATTTATTGAGGTTAATGCAATGAGATTGAAGGAACATCATCGGGTATTCGGAAGTGCCAACACAAAATAAAATCAACCGTTTTTATTAACCAAGCTCTACTTCCAATAAACTGGTTGTCTACCAAACAAAAATAAATTACTTCATTTTGCTGTTGCTTGTATAATGCAAACAAAATCGCTTCATCGTCCAGACTTCTGTCGAGCGGCATTTCAACCGGACATCGGCGAATACGAAGGTTACATGTCGAAAAAACAACAACATTTTATCCACATCACCCCTTTACACATATTGGCACTAGTCCGGAACCTCCCACCAGTTCGAACAAGCCTCCGGGTACTTTCGTCCTTCGGCAGTCGCAAATGTTGGCACCATCAGTCTCTACTCCGCCCCAGGAGAATTTTTATTTCTGTCGCCTATACTGACTACCAGCAGAACGTTAGCCTCCATCTCGGCGCAGTGTCCGTTTTAGAGGCGTGTAGGGCCCTGAACCTTCTATACTGAAAGTCCCGTGGTAGACATAGTGTAATACTTGCCGATGGTGAGTATCCGACAACAGCATGGCGAAGAAAGAGGGACAGAGTGGAACCGAAAGTACATCAAATAAATCGAGATTGGGCGGTAATTTACATTTCCGTCGGTAGATAGAGTTCGTTTCTCGTGCTGGGGTGTTACACAGTCAGGTGGTTCATTTTTTATGAGTTTTATTGAAATGTGACTCATATTTGGCTGGCATTTGGAGTACTACTGTATAAAAAGGCTATTCAAATTTGGTTAATCTGATTGATAGTTATTCAATTACACACTTTAATGGGTTTAAATGATTAGAATTCTCAATATTAAAATTGGTGATTCCAATCTTTGAAAATTGCTATTTCCTAGTTTGCTAAAAAAACAAAGGCTTCTCAGCAGTACGAAATCGTAAGACTGAAAAAGTGGCTCAATTAGTATACGATAAACACTAGCGACGCCACACCAACCTATCCCAACTATCCGTCAAATCCATTCCGGAACCGGTTCGAAATCCTTAATGGATTCAGTATGATGCATTTGAGCTGAAATTCATGCTGGAAGTCCGAACCGGTTCCGAACTAGTTTGACTGGGTAGAGGAATAACCGTTGTCAATTCTGTCGAACTCAGCCACAAAAAAAACATGACGACAGTAGCGCACCTGGTTTGGATATCCCAACTACCTTCGAAACCGTTAGAGATTTTACACAAGTTGAATGCTGAAGATGGACATCTGTTCTCTGTGCCAAATCGTTGATCCAGTGAACGTCCTTCATTAGACGATTTTGAAACATCCTTTTCTTAGAAGGTTTTATGATGACTGAAATCAACCAGAATTCTAATTCTGCCGGACAATGTTTCGCCCATTCTGTCACCAAATTTTCTGGCAAAGATCGTTCTGCCAGAGTTCCGTCCGTCCCTCACACTCAATTCAGCTCGGCAATTTTCCAAATAGCAATGTAGTCAGCAAATTTAGAATGTGAAATCTTAGCCACAGAGGACAGATATCCATGATCGAACAAATATGTTATAACAATTTTTGTAAACTTTTGATTTTTTTGGATATGCGTTAAAACACTAGCGCCGCCACACCAACTTATCCCAACTGTCCGTCAAATTCATTCCAGAATCGGTTCGAAATCCTGAATGGATTCAGGCTTTGAACCATTTCTCGACAAACATGTGATTACGGCCTAAAAGCCAACTGTCAAAATCCACTTTGAATGAAAATTCCGGTCAAACCGTTACTAGCCGAACACAGTTCACAACATATTATGAAAGAGAAAACTTTTTTCTTTCGTTTACTATTAACATCTGTGATTGGCGCGTAACAGTTTGTCCGGAATTTCCATTCAAAGTGGATTTTGACAGTTGGCTTTTAGGCCGTAATCATATGTTTGTCGAGATTTGGCAAATTTTTTAACTTTTAGTTAAAATTTGACAGCTTGAAAGTTATTTTCTCTCGAATGGTAAAATTTAACCGAGAGAGCGCACCATTTCAAAAGTTGACATTTGGATAGTTATTGTAGAATTGACAGCTACGATGACCACAAGTTGGTAGAGGTGTGAATATTTGTCGATATTTTAAAATTAGTTTTTTTTCTTTTTACATCAAGTATGACCAGAGTTAAAAATATTCAAATTCATTGAATGAAAATTGATCATATTCAGCCGCATTCATTTTCAATATTCAGTGACGCAGTTGAAAACGTCAAACGACCAAACCGCCCATTCATTCATGCACATTTTCATTCGTCTACGATTATTACACGAAGCGACCGTGCAGCAACGAATCAAACGCATCAAAGTAGGCACTGGCAAAATGGAAGCGATGATGATTGTTGTTTCATATGCTTTACCGGCATTTGAAAACATTTTCCTTGATAATTAGTGAAATGAATATATTGTACGATATTCAACTGAATGAATAACATGGATATTTGAATGAATATTATTTTCTATTCACCACGAGTCGCATCAGGTTCATTTTCAGCCGTCAAAAAAGAGCTTCGATTATTTGTAACTCTGAGTATGACAGTCATAGCCTCGAAACGTAAACATCCACATCATGAAATAACCCAAACAAATCCATCTTTATCTCTTGTTTTATATTGAAAAATATTGACAACCTCAATCACCTTTTTATTCTGCACCATGGGCAACATTTTAACCCAGTGACCAATTTTCTGGCAGAGACCGCTCTGCTAGATTTTTGTAAGTCTTAGTTTGGCAGCCCTGTCAGATTTCTACGCGTATCCTCTCGGGTTAGTTGAGCTGGCATAACTCGGACATAAACTGTACAAAGATCCTAGCAATTCCTACCTGGTAGAATTTAGCACGAATCGAGCAAAACATCTGACAAAGATGTGTCAGGAAGTGTGCAGAGATCTTTGCCGTAGATTTCTGGCTGGATTCTGGATAAAAGTGAGCAGCATTGGTTGTTTTAACTGCTTCTGTCAGCATCAATTTCGCTTTGCTAAACTTTTGCTAACTTTCTGCTTGCCACGCTGACCGGGAACTATCGAGCTGTCGAATTCTCTGTCAATTTTAACCATGGTCCAGAGCAGGGTTATTTTGCAAATAACTTTCGAAGTGTCAGATTTTAACCAAAAGTTAAAAATTTCGCCAAATTGTTCACAGCTTCAGTATGGAATCCGGTTCAAAGGAAACAACTGATTCCGACTCAATCGTTCAACTGATGCATTTGAGCTGGAATCCATACTGAATCCACTCAGAAGTCCGAACCGGTTCCGGAAAAGTTTGACTGTGTAGAGGTATAACCGCTCCCACTGAGAAGTCCAAAAAATTGTTTCAAAATCGTTCAACACGGGTCCAACGATGGACGTTCGTTGAACGGTTATTTGGACGATGTCCAAATTGGTCCAACGAACGTCCTTCATTGGACGATTTTGAAACCAACCGTTCTTAGAGGGCTGTCAATTTAGTCGAACTTACCCTCTAAGAACGGTTGGTTTCAAAATCGTCCAATGAAGGACGTTCGTTGGACCAATTTGGACAACGTCCAAATAACCGTTCAACGAACGTCCATCGTTGGACCCGTGTTGAACGATTTTGAAACAATTTTTTGGACGTCTCAGTGGGTACCCAGTCACCGTGCCCTAGAAAAAAGTTAGGAAAAGTTGAGCAAAGCAAAATTGATTCTGGCAGAATTCCTGCCAGCATTTTGCGCGATTTGTGCGTGAATTCTGGAACAGAATTCGCTCAGATGCAACAACCGTTTCTGACAGAAGCGGTTAAACTAACCGATGCTGCTCGCTTTTAGTCACGCTTTTAGTCAGAATCCGGCCAGAAATGTACGGCCAAGATCTCTGCACGCTTCCTGCCAGAACTGTGTCAGATGTTTTGCTCGAGTCGTGCTAAAATTCTACCAGATAGGAATTGCCAGGATCTTTGCACGGTTTATTTCCGATTTGTGCCAGGGTTTTGCTGTCAGAATCTGCCAGAAATCGCGAGCGAAACCAAGTTCGCCCTAGTTCAGACAACCCAACAGGATACGCTCAGAAATCTGACAGGACTGCTAAACCAAGACTGACATAAATCTGGCAGGACGGTCTCAGCCAGAAAATTTGGTGACTGGATACCCTCTAAGAACGGTTGGTTTCAAAGTCGTTCAATCATTGGACCAACGTTGGACGACGTCCAAATAACCGTTCAACAGACGTCCATCGTTGGACCCGTGTTGAACGATTTTGAAACAATTTGTTGGGCTTCTCAGTGGGTAACCACTAAAACACCCCACTGAGACGTCCAAAAAATTGTTTCAAAATCGTTCAACACGGGTCCAACGATGGACGTTCGTTGAACGGTTATTTGGACGTCGTGCAAATTGGTCCAACGAACGTCCTTCATTGGACTATTTTGAAACCAACCGTTCTTAGAGGGACATGACGACAGTAGCGCACCTGGTTTGGATATCCCATCTACCTTCGAAACCGTTAGAGATTTTAGACAAGTTGAATGCTGAAGATGGACGTCTGTCCTCTGTAATCATATTTGGACTTTTGATGTTTAGTATTTTCGAATAATATAACAACGTAAAGCAGCACCTCTTCTAATAAAATAATTTTGGCGGTTAATCCTCCTAGAAGTAATTATAACGTATTTATTCTACAAACAAATTTAGTTCGAGAACTAATGTCTTCAGTAAAGTTTTCGAAAATGCTATTTCAAACAACTTTTTTAAATAAGGCGGGAAAACTGTATTTGTTAAGTCGTTTGTCTTGTAGCTCACCTGGGATCAATTCCCAATCCTCATAAGGTTAAAAATTTATCTAACCTCAAAAAAGAGCCAAAAGGCCCTAAGGTTAAAGCATCTACAATCAAAATGAAAAAAAAAACTTTGTTGAAGACATTCAATAATTAATTTTTTTGAAGACATGAATACTTCGTGTATTCAGAATATATAAATATATTAGACTATATGTAAGAGAAAACCTTTAAAAACAAGTTATTCTGATATTAATGTAATTGATAAATCTTTTTTGCTCTGTATAAACCGAGGAGAACGACACCCAAGTAATAATTTAGATTTTATAGCATACTACAAGTTCAATTTAAGTTTTAAGAATGGCTTCAAGAGTGCCAAAAAACCACAATTGTTACTAGGGCACTTCATGATTTGTTAATGAAATCAACCTATAATTTAAAAGTCTTATTGGAATGATAAAGATTGGCATTGTTTACTTCGGGATGGAATCGAATTTCCAACATTACTTGATAATGGTTGGAAATGGCTGAAAATGGTTTGTGACGGTGTCGGTGGTTGAGTGGTAAGCGTGACCGCCACTCATTCCAGTTGATCTGGGTTCAATCCCAGCAGAGGTCGTTGAGATTTTTCTGAGGTGAAAAAATCTGTGGTCACGTCTTCCTTCGGAAGGGAAATAAAGCCGTTTGTTCCCGGGCCATGAGTTGATGGATCGATATCTAGTCCAGATAGTGGAGTCACCTCTCTGGCGTCGGTTATGAAGACGTAAAATCCAACTTCTATACATACTAACAAATATCCTCCTCCCGTGCGCTTTAAAATATATACGGCCTCTAACAAAAACAAGCATCGGGCTAACATTCCTTCCCTTTCCTTCCGCGATCTACGGGCCTGGCCGGCGCCGGTATTGATCAATAAACACTTTAGGATTACCAATAGTTGCGCATTGAAATTTGTTTCGCTACTCTAAAGCATAACTATCTACTCATTCCATGTGCAACTTCTGCCAATCCAGATCGATAACGGAGTAGCAGCCAGGGGTGGTCGCACAAGCTCAAGCTAGAATGGTTGAAGATGGTTTGAAATGCGTCATGAAAAAAAAAATCATCCCTCGACATTCACGTTTCAGTGCTCGATGAAAAAAGCAAAGCAAAACATTGCCAGCGGTATAACTGCAGGAACAAATCAAATGAAAAACATAAATTTTGTTGCCAGAATTATTGAAAGATTCGAAAATAGAGCATGCAGAGTTGCCAGTTACACCAAATTGGTTGGAATTCGAGCAAAATTTGATTGAGAGTGGATAGATTTGTTGTATTTTTTTATACTTTTAAGCAATAACAATTATTTTAAAGAGACGTTCCCCTCGTTATACACAATAAAATTCACATTCTATTCGTAGTAGTCTCTCAAGCTTGCAATAAAGTTTTATTGAAAAGAAATGGCTTTAGGAAAGTTTCTTAAATATCGTTTTATATCTCGATACATTTATGTAGCTTTCATATTTTCCAAAAAGTCTTGCAAATGACATTATCAACAACTTTGCTGGAGACACCAAGTCTCTTACTATTTTTGAAGAGTTACTTCTCCATGATAACTTCTAGGAGATTTATTACCAAAATTTTTGTATCAAAAGATGCACTTTTTTGCGTTGGAAAGCTTTTTCGAGGTTGTTGAACCTTCGAAGTTGGTTATGTGATCTTGACCGGTAGAAAAGTTTGTGAACGTTTATTTCACTTCAAAAGTGCACTTTGTGTTTGCATTCTTTGACTTTAATGACATATTATAAACGAATTTATAAAAGGCATCTGTTACACTAATTTTGTTTCTGAACTTTCACTAATTTATCAAACAATTAACGATTTTCATCAAAGACAACCCCCACCCCCACCAAATTTCTGACTTCGCCACTGTCCCTTGCTAATCGATTATTTGGCGTCGTGGCATGAACTTTAAACAAAAAGAACATTCAGCCTGCTGCTGGGGGAGTAAGTTCTAGTTTTAAAATTCTTCGTTAATTATATCAAAATTATAAATCTAAGAACGAACCACTCCAGAACGTGTCATTAAGTCTTGATTTAAAATAATTTTCCGCAATCAATAGAAACTGAATGTATGTGCTGAATACACTTGTTATATTTTCAAAACACAGCTCTAAACGTGTTTCAAAAGAAGCAAGAAAGAGAATGGCAGTATGTACCAGTTCGAAACAAAACTGTTCGAAATAAATCAAAACGCTCTGCTAAGGATGTGATTGCTTCGGTTCCAATTATAATTCACATATTAAACACCACGCTGCTGAATATGCTCTAAGGAATTTAAGGAATGTATGCCAAATTTCAATTCGCGCTGCGCACGATAAACATTGCATACAGCAAGAAAACAGCAAGCTGTATATGGGTTGCAGAACTGCCATACCATTTACCGCTTATTGTACTGTCCGGACGATACAGTCATGATGATGCACGCACAGAGAACAGACATCCATGATCGAACAAAAATATTTAAAAAACGTGTGTAAACATTTGAATTAATATACGAAAAACACTAGCGCCGCCACACCAACCTATCCCAACTATCCGTCAAATCGATTCTGGAACCGGTTCGAAATCCTGGATGGATTCTGCATGGAATCTAGCTCAAAGAAAACAACCGATTCCGACTCTATCGGTTGACGCATTTGAGCTGGAATTCATGCTGGAAGTCCGAATCGGTTCCGGACTAGTTTGACTGGGTAGAGGAATAACCGCTATCAATTCTGTCGCACTCAGCCACAAAAAAACATGACGACAGTAGCGCACCTGGTTTAGATATCCAAACTACCTTCGAAACCGTTAGAGATTTTACACAAGTTGAATGCTGAAGATGGACGTCTGTTCTCTGTGATGCACGTTTGGACCCACTGAGACGTCCAAAAAATTGTTTCAAAATCGTTCAACCACAGATAACAGACGTTTAGGCTAGAACAAAATTTCTTCAAAAACCTGTGTAAACTTTCAAATTGATATACGTTGAAAATCCGTGTTTCACTATTGCCATCTGCGCAACTTTTTGCTACACGTGTTTGACAGCTGCACTCTAACTGCATTGTAGTGATCACTGCGCCATCTGCAAACGTTTGCCAAACATGTTTCAGACGTCTGGTTTATTCGGAATTTCAGTAGCGGGTATTTACACACGATTCAAATCGAGCCTAAACGTCTGTTATCTGTGGTTCAACACAGGTCCAACGATGGACGTTCGTTGAACGGTTATTTGGACGTTGTCCGAATTGGTCCAACGAACGTCCTTCATTGGACGATTTTGAAACCAACCGTTCTTAGAGGGGAATACGAGCATCGACTGACTCAAACAGACACCTTTATTTATAATATCGAAGTATTTTATTGAGTCGTTAGGTGCTCCCTATTGAAGGCTCTGCCCGGAATAGATTGACTCATTTATTGGAGTTATCACGTTTTCACTTCAATTTACCGGGTACTAATGAAATACATTAACTATATAGCAACAGAACATAATCTCAGCTAATTCCGAATTGTTTGGTAGTAAAAAGACGGAAATCCATCCATAAATAACAGAGATATATGCGTTCAAAATAGTGACGTAAAAACGAAACATCGTTTGATTTTAGATAGTTCAGGAAGATATTTTCGATGTCCAAATATTTTGCCTTGGGTCCAAAAAAAGATCACAAAGTGCCCTGTTGAAGAGCATGGGTATAGTTTCACGGCCGAGGAGTCGATTTCCCTCTAACTTTGAGGCGTATCTTCGCCAGTGAGAGTCGTTTTGCACGGACCTAGAGCCCAGTGCAAGATAGTAAGGGCACGTAAAGGGAACAAGAATGAGAGGGCAATATAATAATGATACTAAACTATGTTCAAAGGTATTCAGACGGCTTACAAGGAAAAGAAAAGCACTGCTGCTCTAGTTTTTTGGACAAGACTAGCTACCGGACCAACGAGTCTGAAGTTTATATGGGATTTTTTGATAATTTTCATGGAGAAAAGCCACCACCTCGCATTTTCGTCGCTAGGCGGCATGCATCAGATTATCACTGCAACTGGAAAATAAAGTTATTAAAATTTTAACGAAGTGATGTCTGAGTCAGTTATGCATGGGGCCTAGCAGCGCATGGTTGTGATTCGTACATGATTCCCAGGAACTATACATTTTTGTGAAATAATGGTTAGATTTAACCACAGTTGACAGACATTCAGGCTAGAACAAAACACCTTTACAAACCCGTGTAAAGTTTCAAATTGATAAACGTTGGAAATCCGTGTTTCACTATTGCCATCTGCGCAACTGTTTACTACATGTGGTTGACATGTGCGCTCCAACTGCATTGCATCGATCACTGCGCCACCTATAGACGTTTGCCAAACTTCTTCCAGACATCTGAATTTCAGTAGCGGGTGTTTATACACATTTCAAATCGAGCCTAAACGTCTGTTATCTGTGGTTTAGCTGAATAGTATGTTTAGATGAATTTTAGTACTTAATATGAATCGTGTTTTGGTTACAAACTTTTAGTTCCACCTTTGACCGCATAGATGGCGACAACCCTGACACATATTTAAAATAATTAAAAAACGTGTCTTCACATTTGCATTAATATACGATAAACACTAGCGCCGCCACACCAACCTATCCCAACTATCCGTCAAATCCATTCCGGAACCGGTTCGAAATCCTGAATGGATTCAGTATGCAATCTTTCTCAAAGAAAATAACCGATTCCGACTCTATCCCGGTCAAACCATCCCAGTTAAACTCATTCCGGAACCGGTTTGGATTTCTGAATGGAGTCATTATGGATTCCAAATCAAATGCAACAACCGATTCTGACTCAGAATCGGTTGTTGCATTTGATTTGTAATCCATACTGACTCCATTCAGGATTCCGAATCAAATTCCGAATGGTTTGACCGGGATTCGGAATTTGATTCGGAATACTGAATGGAGTCAGTATGGATTACAAATCAAATGCAACAACCGATTCTGAGTCAGAATCGGTTGTTGCATTTGATTTGGAATCCATACTGACTCCATTCAGAAATCCGAACCGGTTCCGGAATGAGTTGAACTGGGATCGGTTGATGCATTTAAGCTCCGACTCTATCGTTTGATGCATTTGAGCTGGAATTCATGCTGGAAGTCCGAACCGGTTCCGGACTAGTTTGGTTGGGTGGAGGAATAACCGCTGTCAATTCTGCCGAACTCAGCCACAAAAAACATGACGACAGTAGTGAACCTGATTTGGATATCCTAACTACCTTCGAAACCGTTAGAGATTTTACACAAGTTGAATGCTGAAGATGGACGTCTGTTCTCTGTGCCTCACATTTCAAAGAAGTGAGATAGGATTTCGATTTATTCAGAAGAATTACTGAAAACCGCCTGTTCTACTATTTTTTAGAAGATATCTAATTTCCTTCTCTCTCCGTTGAAATGTTAGTGTTGGCGCCCTCTATGCGGTAACATGTGGAAATAATTTTTTTAACAAAAATCTGCGAATATACTTCCACAGAGAACAGACGTCCATCTTCAGCATTCAACTTGTGTAAAATCTCTAACGGTTTCGAAGGTAGTTGGGATATCCAAACTACCCACTGAGACGTCCAAAAAATTGTTTCAAAATCGTTCAACACGGGTCCAACGATGGACGTTCGTTGAACGGTTATTTGGACGTTGTCCAAATTGGTCCAACGAACGTCCTTCATTGGACGATTTTGAAACCAACCGTTCTTAGAGGACAGGTGCGCTACTGTCGTCATGCTTTTTTGTGGCTGAGTTCAAATGAATTGACAGCGGTTATTCCTCTACCCAGTCAAACTAGTCCGGAACCGGTTCGGACTTCCAGCATGAACCCCAGCTCAAATGCATCAACCGATAGTCGGAATCGGTTCTTTTCTTTGAGCAAGATTCCATACTGAATCCATTCAGGATTTCGAACCGGTTCCGGAATGGATTTGACGGATAGCTGGGATATGTTGGTGTGGCGGCGCTAGTGTTTATCGTAATTAATTCAAATGTTTACATACGTTTTTTTAAATATTTTTGTTCGATCATAGATGTCTGTTCTCTGTGATACTTCCAGGATTTTTAGTTTTTGTATATTGTAGTTGCTGTGAAACTGTTTCCACCTTTAAAACTTTAATTCCCAAAATTGGTTGACTTAAGACTCATTCGGTAATTGAGTTTACCGTATTCGGCAATAATTGGGTCATTAAGCTATGTATAGTTTTCCGTTCCATTCGATAAATTTTAGGTCCAATATACATAATATAATATTATTTAGTAAAAAATTTCGTTCCAATACGTAAAAACGAGTTTTTTTGTTTTTTGAAATAAATCTTATGTAAACTTGGCAACCATACATAGGAAAACTGCGGTTGTTTACTTCTGGCCTATCAAGACAACACCCAAAATGAAAAAAACTATATGCATTGGATGGTGTTTATGTCAAATAAAAGTAACCCTGCGGGAAAACCGGGAAAACATGAATTCTTTTTTTCTGACAGGGCATCATTTGTTGTGAAATTCAATATGTCAAATGCTTCTGATAGTGTCAAATCCAGACTGTCAACATATATTTATTTAAAATTTTAAGATTATTTTCATGTTTCCTGAGTTGGAAAAAAACATTGTTGCTATCACGAAAATCAGCTTCATCGATGTATGTAATAAAAAAAGATTTTTTTCTCATTTAATGATCCAATTCGGCTTTACTGTATGTATTGTAGAGTTCGGTAGAAAAGTTTGTATCTAACGAACTGTTCGGTAAAACATTACGAAACTTCTGTCAAATAATAAATCATGTTTACCGAAAAATCGGTTATTTATGATGGTTGGTTAAAAATATTACCGAACAGCAAATTCTAATTTAAGCGTGGAAGTATGCGATCAGAATTTTCCAAAACTAAACTGAAGAACGAATGTAAAATTATGATTATCGATTATCGCATTTTACATTTACTGCGATAATCTCAGCAAAGAACAAATATTGTAACCTAAAGTAAAATTATTTGTCTTTTGAAAATTTCAGCACCATATTCCGCTGTTTATTTAATCTTTGGACGTTTTGTTTGGTTAGGGTAAACATACACTGTGTACCTATCTCATCACAAATCACGGATCAACAATGCGCGCCTCTGACGATGCGAAAAACCGGGAGCTGAAGAACTGTTTTTCTTAGAGACCTGCTTTGGTGACGTGTTCAGTGTTAATTGTCAATCTTGCGATCGTGCGGAGATTAGCATAAGTGTGCTGACTCGCGAACTCGAAATGTAACAGGGTGACTGCTCGAACAATTGGCTCATTGCAAAGTTAGCGATGGGTCTACGATCTTGTGGGATGAAATATTCCAGTAATACAATATCAAAAGTAGTTTCTCGTACTAGACTACTAGTCGAGCGTCCAAATCACTAGACGGAAGAAACTGTCGCATTCGCGATACTAAAAATTCTTGAATATTGCATATGAATTGTAGTACAAACTTATTAATTTTAGAAATAATCCAAAGTGAGGCTTCCAAAATCTGATGAACGTGTCATCGATCTGAAAATTTCCAAACACAGGGTTTTCTTAGTCTTGCATCGAAGTCGTGATAATTCAATATTTTTCAGTCAGTTAGCATTTCCCATTAGGAAGACCAAACCAAATAAAGTTAAAAATAGTAATAATCCCACTGGCTATCGATCCAGCGAATTCCCGATCAAAGCGAAGAGCTTCCATTTATTTTAAATATTTGAGACTTTCTCGGAGTTTGCCGAAAACATTACAAAAACGTGCGGACCTATTAATAGACAGTGGAAAAATTGGAATGTTGAACCCGTTTCTGGCTGCTATCCATACTGAAAGACAACGTCTTCTCCCCTGAAGGAGATTCAGTTATAACTAACTTTGTACGAGAGGATTTCAGTGTTTCCAATCTGGATAATGCATTTTCAAGCTCCGCAGATTGGTTGGAACCGCAGCAACCACCATCGGGCAATGAAATGGTTGCATTGTGCCTTGATGTCCGGGCTCCTGTCGCAATTTACCACTATAAAACAGGCACCTCACTGTGGTCAACATGCTTCATCAACGTCATCATCACCGGTTGTCACAGGACGGTGGACTGGACACCTTCGGAGTGTGGGTGCTGCTGGCGCACTGACTGCGGCTCCGCGCGAATACATCGCCAGCACTCGTCGACTCGCGATTCATATCAAAGTCTCATCGCGGAGCCAACGAGGCTTGTCAGGATTGCCAGCATATTGCCGTTCGGAGCTACATGTGAGCGATGGAGTAAATTGAATAAATTGCTAATAAAATTATGGTAATTATATCAAATAATTATAAACAGTAGCGGTTTGCTGCTAGCTGAATGCGAGCCGATGGACGATGGATGGGTAAACGTCACACCAAAGAGCTGTTGGTTCTGGTTCGCCAGTATTTTCCATTGTCTGCTGGAACTTGTGGTCGCTTGCTATAGGTACGTGCCATTCACCAACTCTGACATTTTCATTGGCTGGATGAAACCGCGACAGTGAAAATTAGTTATGGGCTATGATTAGCAGCTAGGGTAGCGTTTCGGTTAAATACGTATTGCATAGATGTAATGTCATGAGACAATCACCGGAGCTTGAGCTGTGAATATTTAACTTCTACCATTTTCTTTATGCAAAAGCATCTAACTTTACAATTCAGAGACCCAGATGTGAAGTTAGGTAAACAGCAAACGGGTGCGTGCCAGCTGTGTATACAAATGAAATTGCTGTTTTTTAGAGGCTACAGTAATATAAAACTAGCTATAGCTCATGCTTTTCCTTTCGATGCTAAGTTCCGGATTGATAGGCGAAAACGGATATGGCACAAAACTCTGATCAATATGGGTAAATATATTGATAGTTGATAGATATGAAAAATTGACAAAAATGGCTCTTTTTAGAAGTATAAAAAATTGTTAGTTATTCCTCGCAAAAATCCATTGAAATGTTAACCGATACCATCCCTTGATAAAATTTCAAATATGTTTACATACTTTCGTTTTCCTCGCATTTAAATTGTTTGAACATTTCTGTATTGCATTATATTATATTTCATTTGTTTCCTATTATCTTTTTCATATTCTCTTTTCCTTATTTGTAACTTTCAATTTTCCAGATGCTATTTCTCTATATTCCGTGTATTATGTTGTGTTCATTCATATTAACAGTGTTGCGAAAGTAGATCAAACTATTCCGATAAAAAACTACCGACAAAATAAGCTACAACCAAAAGAAATTGTCATTTCAACAATAGACACATTTCTTCTATCAACAGCTTAGCAACTAACTGACAATTGACTGGAACGGCAGCAGGTAAACTAATCCATCCTAACGCTCCAGGTACTGGCGGCAGCGAACTGAACATAAAATTTCGTCTCTGCTGAAGCAAAAGTGATTATAAAGAGTGGAATGATGACAGTAGCTAAAGAAATATATAGCATACCATAACTCGCCGTTTGATAATCACTTATCTGTAGCAAATTCGATCATCGTCACTCACCCTTTAGGTACGGTTTGGCATTGGGTTGGGGTGATCAAAATTAAATTTTTGGATAAATTTAACTTAATTAAGTGTTTTTATCAAAAGTCCACCAAGATTCGTTTAGACTAAAAAACTTTCGACGTTTTCGGAATATTACAAGAATCAGTCTTATTTCGATTATAGAGGTTTTAACCTTAAGGTCATTCGCCTCTTCGGGTTAGAAAAATTTCTAACCCTATGTGCGGGGTCGGGATTCGAACCCAGGTGCGTTGCGTACAAGGCAATCGATTTACCAACTACGCTACGCCCACCCCTAGAATCAGTGTTCTTCAAGACTACTTAAATTGTGAAATCAGTAACTGAAGGAATTGTGCAAGGCAATTTTTACAGAAGATTAATACTTCTAGCGGCCACAACAAACACAAGACTTTGAACAATAACAAGTCTTGTTTTACTAAACTAAATTAATCAGATTTTCATTTTCATTTGATTTTCATTTTCAAGTTTGCATTAATTTGTAAAATAAGCATGGGTCTACAAATAATAATTTTTTTAGAAGCGGCAAAGGAGAAATGAAATATCCCGGCTTATCTCAGACAGAGCCGTCAATATAGCATAGCATAGCATATACGATTGCACAAATCGTGGGTGGCTGTACAATAATCAGCTAATATTTAACAAGATATCCACCCACTGATAACTGACATACAAGTAAAGGTTTCGATTTGTGTAAGAAATAAAACTGTTGCTTTGAAATGATAGCAGCAAGTAGCAACTTGCCACTGGCTGACGCTTCGATCGTCCAGCAATTGCTATACGGAACTTGTGTGCAAACTTGGATACAATGGTGACTCACGCATGCGAACCTGTATGCGATGGTGATTTTCAACGTATTTCAATTTAAATGTTTATAAAGGTTTTTCGGGAAAGTTTGTTCTAGCTTATATGTCTATTCTCTGTGATCCACCGTATAGTGTTGCAAGAAAAACATTTGGGATTAACGCTTTTTTCATAGTGGAAAAGACAGAGACAGACAGAGCCGTCAATATGTGCACCAAGGCGATAGAATCGATTAGTCGGGTAGCTATTAAAAATACTCAGATTGGAACATTTTCATCATATTTTTAATATCTATTATCTACCTCAGAAGGTTGATGATTAGATCCAAAGCAGTGACTCCGTGAATGACCCACAAGACGTCTAGTCGGAATCGTAGATATTGACAAGGACACCCATCTGTAAACCATCAACGAACGTTAAGAACTATTTAGACTCTTCGTGAAAATGAACGTGAGCATTAGAGTGGCTCGCGGTTGTGTGTGAGTACAATCCATTTCCCACTGACCGGCAGTGCTTTTATGAAAGAAGCTTGCCTGCATCTATGTTATGATATATTTGTTTTCATCGATAGATGTACACATGTTTAGCCCTGGAAATGAAAGGCGATAGCTCTACTGTACATCCAACGACCCATTTCAAGAATGCCTGTTCCTACACGTACATTCTGAGGCCGCCTTCATATACAATAAGCCCCGCACGAATACATCCACGTATCAACTGGATATTTGCAATATATTCGCACTTCCAGAACGAAAAATATTTTTGATTCTGGCACGTTTTTACAAAAAGGAAAATATTTGGGAAGGTACGCATGCATTGAAAAATTACATGAAGCGATCTCACCAGCTCTGAATAATTAAATTCATGAGATTTATGTGAAGAATTCTCCTCCATCCGTGAAATTGTTGCATCAGCTGCCCAGGATCAGATGGCGCTGTAGGCGCTAAACAGAACTAACGGGCGTATTTTTGGCGGCTTGCTTCGAATACTTCATTGACAAAGTTGTGACGATAAATCTCTATGCAAAATCACTTTTCTCGCGATATTTCAACCTACTAACACGTAACTCGGCAGGAAACACGACCTACTAAACGAATGACTTCATTTTCCTGTTGAATAAACTGTATATCACTGGAAAACTTTAAAAACTATTGGACGTTAACAACAACACGTCCGGGCTACAGACACTTTATATAACAGACTAGCGGAGAGAAAAACAATAAAACTAGCAACCATGGATGTAAACTGGCATCACGGAAGCTCCCATAACCCAGTTACCCGGTCAAACCATTCGGAATTTGATTCGGAATCCTGAATGGAGTCAGTATGGATTCCAAATCAAATGCAACAACCGATTCCGACTCAGAATCGGTTGTTGCATTTGGAAAACGCTCCTGCCCGGTCAGCGTGGCAAGCACAAAGTTATCAAAAGTTGAGCAAAGCGAAATTGATGCTGGCAGAGTTTCTGCGAGCATTTTGCGCGATTTGTGCGAGAATTCTGGCATCGAATTCGCTCAAATGCAACAACCGTTTCTGACAGAAGCGGTTAAACCAACCGATGCTGCTCACTTTTATCCAGAATCCAGTCAGAAATGTACGGCCAAGATCTCTGCACGCTTCCTGCCACATCTTTGTCAGATGTTTTGCTCTATTCGTGCTAAATTCTATCAGGTAGGAATTGCCAGGATCTTTGCACAGTTTATGTCCGAGTTATGCCAGGGTTTCGCTCGGTTCCTGTCAAATTTGCCAGAAAACGCGAGCGAAACCGAGTTCGCCCTAGCTCAACTAACCCGACAGCCCACTGAGACGTTCAAAAAATTGTTTCAAAATCGTTCAACACGGGTCCAACAATGGACGTTCGTTGAACGGTTATTCGGACGTTGTCCAAATTGGTCCAACGAACGTCCTTCATTGGACGATTTTGAAACCAACCGTTCTTAGAGGGAGGATACGCGCAGAAAGCTGACAGGGCTGCCAAACCAAGACTTACAGAAATCTATCAGAGCGGTCTCTGCCAGAAAATTCGCTCACTGGGGCTACTGTCGTCATGTGTTTTAGTGGTTACCCACTGAGAAGCCCAACAAATTGTTTCAAAATCGTTCAACACGGGTCCAACGATGGACGTCTGTTAAACGGTTATTTGGACGTCGTCCAACGTTGGTCCAACGAATGTCCTTCATTGAACGACTTTGAAACCAACCGTTCTTAGAGGGTATCCAGTGACCAAATTTTCTGGCAGAGACCGTCCTGCCAGATTTATGTCAGTCTTGGCTTAGCAGCCCTGTCAGATTCCTGTCGGGTTATCTGAACTAGGGCGAACTCGGTTTCGCTCGCGATTTCTGGCAGATTTTGACAGCAAAACCCTGGCACAAATAAGAAATAAACCGTGCAATGATCCTGGCAATTCCTAGCTGGTAGAATTTTAGCACGAATCCATCCATCCCGCAGTCGCAGTGGCCAGTACAAAGTTTGTAAAAGTTGAGCAAAGCGAAATTCTTACTGGCAGAGTTTCTGCCAGCATTTTGCGCGATTTGAACCTCTGTTGAACAGTTATTTGGACGTCGTCCAATGTTGGTCCAACAATCGTCCTTCATTGGACGATTTTGAAACCAACCGTTCTTAGAAGGTTTTTATTAGGCAATCCATGAGACGTTTCTGATCAGCTGATTATTTCTTGTTTACTTCTTCTGACGTTACTCCGAGGGGTGCGACGTCCGACAATATTGTTGATTCGGTCCAACATCAAACGAATCGGACTAACGAAAGATGCTTGTCGAACGAGTTTTTCTGTTCGCAGGAGTAGACTTGTTGACAGAACCCACCGCTGAATTGTCAAACAAACGTCTAATGGATTGCCTAATTAACAGATGATACAGTAAGCACAGAGAACAGACGTCCATATTCTGCATACAACTTGTGTAAAAGGTATCGTTTTTAAGGTAATTCCCGGTCAACGCTTGCTACCAGACCACTGCCTCCCAGCTGCCAGCGGGCGAAACATGGCTGGCAGACAATCTGGTGTATTGCTGCCTCGCGGCTGCCAGACATACACCTCAATCGACACAACCGTTTCTACCAGAATTTCACCTATCGGTTTTGAGGGAGGCATGGCTGCCAGCCGTCTGCTCTACTTCTAGCAGCCAGAGTGACCACAACCGCTAGTGAACCGGTTTTGGTGTTTCTTCTCTTTAGTTTCAATTTATTGTTTTGTTTGCCACATTTAGTTTTCGAAGAAAAAGAAAAGAAAAGTATTATAATTTATGTTTTATTAGATGCTGTTGGATGGAGTCATCTTATTGATTTGACTCTTAAGGATCCCATACCACCAGGATAGATGACTATTAACGTTTAGGTTTGGCAAAACCAAACGTTGGACACGGTGTATTGAAGGGAATGGAATTGGAAAGACGATTTCTTAAAAGCAATCGACGTAATTCGGGTGCTTCTGGAATTAAAACATTTTAGTAAAAATGGAATGCTTACCTATGTATAAAAAACTACTTTAAAAATAAAACTGGAAAATCTTCCAACCGGTCAATACGCAATGGTGGAGAAAAAAACAGTAACCGCGAGCACGTTCGAAGCGGGCGAATTTTACTTGTCATTTCCTAATCTGACATCCAAGTGGAAATGTCACTGAATCGGGCCTGGTAGCCGTGAGGTAGCCATGAGGCAGGCTTATTGTTCAGGCAGCCTTTCCGGAATGTGGGTTGGGACATCTTCGCCAGGTGCGCTACTGTCGTTATGTTTTTAGTGGCTAAGTTCGACTGAATTGACAGCGGTTATACTTCTACCCACTCAAACCATTCCGGAACCGGTTCGAAATTCTGAGTGAATTCCGTATTAACCGATTGAGTCGGTTGTTTTCTTTGAGCCAGATTCCATACTGAATATCTGTCGTTGTACAGAATGAAAAATTAATATTTTTGCGCCATCTGATTGGAAATATGTACAACGATTTTTTATCCATTTCCGTAGGATGTACAATTACTAAAAATAACGGAAATAATGGATTTTATGAAAGCAGTAATTATCTGATCCATGATTGATCGGAACAATTCGACCAAGTAGCGAGCGTTGCTAGGACTGTCCCTTTGTCAGCGAATGAGCTGCGACACGTATGAAAAGGGAACATAAGAAAAAATCGTTAGTTTGTGTTCTAACGTTGTAAGCGTAGCAGCTGCTGCGTTTCATGCCAGCTTACATTCTTCGGAGATAGGTAAAACATTCCATGACTGCCGCCAGGCGTTGATAGCATTTCATTCTAATGATGCACTGGCGTGCCAGTTTCATGCATACACAGAAGATACAATGACACACCATAGAAAAAGCAGAAAGCTTTCTTTTGGAGATGAATAAATGGATTGGCGATGGGGTGGTTTGGTGCGAAAAAACCGCGCTCTCTTGCTCTTTAAATTATATGTGGTGTCATTAGTTTTTCATCCACATTAAGACTGGCTTAGTTTATGTGCGGCTAGATGACGCTATGTGCATTTTTTTGCGAATATCGTGGCTCAAAAGTAATGTTCTGGTACTGCATTCGTTGTCGATTATCATTCGTGACAATT
>NC_080670.1:189662079-189689079 GCF_030247195.1 Topomyia yanbarensis
ATCGATAGGGTGAACCTATCGGCGACAGATATGCACGTGCATCGATGTATGGTTATGCTTTTCATCTGGAGCTCTCTTCGCAGGTGTTGGTCCAGGTACCAGCTATGCGGTTAGGGATGGTCTTATGGATGTTAATCTAGCCGGTTTGAAACTGAAAGTAATACATTTTAGAATTGCAGAACTCATGGTAACCCAGTCTGTACGTTTTCAGGCTTCCGGGATATTGTTACTCAAATCTTTATCGAAAATTATATCGAAAACGATCAGCCAAAATTAAACTGCGGTTGTATAGTAGCACCATCTGCCGGTAAATAGCTGGATTCTGCTTGTATTAAGCGGTTTATGTCATTTACCTTATTTGAAAATGATCGCTTTTTTCCACAATTTGAACATCTTGCGAAAATATAATGACCTCTAGGCGGTCGCCTAAATGTAAATATCGGAAATGCAGGAGGGTTAATGACACATGTGGGCTTTTCGATTGATGTGCACTGGTGTAGTGAGGTGAGTTGGTTTTGCACTTTTGAGCAGAACTGCAATAAACTGTTCCATTGACACTTCTGCTTGAAAGTGCAAAACCAAGTGCACTACACCGGTGCACTTCCATTGAAAACGGTAATAGATGTCCACACTATAAAGTAGTATCATCCCAGTGTCGGGCACAAATCCCCGACTACATACGGGGAACGTGCCATTTAAGCCAATATATTATGATGCTACTTGATTTCTGTAATGTCTCTGACGTTACCTACCCATCTTTCTAGTCTAAAGCAGAAACATTGTTCTGAAAACCTAATAATTGCATAACCTAAGGCGATTTAAAGCTACACTTTTGTGCTATCCCGACAGAAAACAAAATTAAGTGTTTGTCAAACGAGCTTTCTGTCCCGTTGTTGTAGTGAATTATGCCCCCTCGTTGATTGCAGGGAAAAATGTTGGTTGAATGATATTTATTAAATTCTCCCAATTATTGATCTATAGCTAAGCCATGATCATATTTCCTTAGGGGGCGCGTTTTACCCCAGTCCTAAATAATAATATGCTCCAACCTTAACCAAGCAGGTTTCTTAGAGTGAAATTTTCGCAATAACTTGGCAATTGTCACGAATGATAATCGACAACGAATGCAGTACCAGAACATTACTTTTGAGCCACGATATTCGCAAAAAAATGCACATAGCGTCATCTAGCCGCACATAAACTAAGCCAGTCTTAATGTGGATGAAAAACTAATGACACCACATATAATTTAAAGAGCAAGAGAGCGCGGTTCTTTCGCACCAAACCACCCCATCGCCAATCCATTTATTCATCTCCAAAAGAAAGCTTTCTGCTTTTTCTATGGTGTGTCATTGTATCTTCTGTGTATGCATGAAACTGGCACGCCAGTGCATCATTAGAATGAAATGCTATCAACGCCTGGCGGCAGTCATGGAATGTTTTACCTATCTCCGAAGAATGTAAGCTGGCATGAAACGCAGCAGCTGCTACGCTTACAACGTTAGAACACAAACTAACGATTTTTTCTTATGTTCCCTTTTCATACGTGTCGCAGCTCATTCGCTGACAAAGGGACAGTCCTAGCAACGCTCGCTACTTGGTCGAATTGTTCCGATCAATCATGGATCAGATAATTACTGCTTTCATAAAATCCATTATTTCCGTTATTTTTAGTAATTGTACATCCTACGGAAATGGATAAAAAATCGTTGTACATATTTCCAATCAGATGGCGCAAAAATATTAATTTTTCATTCTGTACAACGACAGATATTCAGTATGGAATCTGGCTCAAAGAAAACAACCGACTCAATCGGTTAATACGGAATTCACTCAGAATTTCGAACCGGTTCCGGAATGGTTTGAGTGGGTAGAAGTATAACCGCTGTCAATTCAGTCGAACTTAGCCACTAAAAACATAACGACAGTAGCGCACCTGGCGAAGATGTCCCAACCCACATTCCGGAAAGGCTGCCTGAACAATAAGCCTGCCTCATGGCTACCTCACGGCTACCAGGCCCGATTCAGTGACGTTTCCACTTGGATGTCAGATTAGGAAATGACAAGTAAAATTCGCCCGCTTCGAACGTGCTCGCGGTTACTGTTTTTTTCTCCACCATTGCGTATTGACCGGTTGGAAGATTTTCCAGTTTTATTTTTAAAGTAGTTTTTTATACATAGGTAAGCATTCCATTTTTACTAAAATGTTTTAATTCCAGAAGCACCCGAATTACGTCGATTGCTTTTAAGAAATCGTCTTTCCAATTCCATTCCCTTCAATACACCGTGTCCAACGTTTGGTTTTGCCAAACCTAAACGTTAATAGTCATCTATCCTGGTGGTATGGGATCCTTAAGAGTCAAATCAATAAGATGACTCCATCCAACAGCATCTAATAAAACATAAATTATAATACTTTTCTTTTCTTTTTCTTCGAAAACTAAATGTGGCAAACAAAACAATAAATTGAAACTAAAGAGAAGAAACACCAAAACCGGTTCACTAGCGGTTGTGGTCACTCTGGCTGCTAGAAGTAGAGCAGACGGCTGGCAGCCATGCCTCCCTCAAAACCGATAGGTGAAATTCTGGTAGAAACGGTTGTATCGATTGAGGTGTATGTCTGGCAGCCGCGAGGCAGCAATACACCAGATTGTCTGCCAGCCATGTTTCGCCCGCTGGCAGCTGGGAGGCAGTGGTCTGGTAGCAAGCGTTGACCGGGAATTACCTTAAAAACGATACCTTTTACACAAGTTGTATGCAGAATATGGACGTCTGTTCTCTGTGCTTACTGTATCATCTGTTAATAAAAACCTTCTAAGAACGGTTGGTTTCAAAATCGTCCAATGAAGGACGATTGTTGGACCAACATTGGACGACGTCCAAATAACTGTTCAACAGAGGTTCAAATCGCGCAAAATGCTGGCAGAAACTCTGCCAGTAAGAATTTCGCTTTGCTCAACTTTTACAAACTTTGTACTGGCCACTGCGACTGCGGGATGGATGGATTCGTGCTAAAATTCTACCAGCTAGGAATTGCCAGGATCATTGCACGGTTTATTTCTTATTTGTGCCAGGGTTTTGCTGTCAAAATCTGCCAGAAATCGCGAGCGAAACCGAGTTCGCCCTAGTTCAGATAACCCGACAGGAATCTGACAGGGCTGCTAAGCCAAGACTGACATAAATCTGGCAGGACGGTCTCTGCCAGAAAATTTGGTCACTGGATACCCTCTAAGAACGGTTGGTTTCAAAGTCGTTCAATGAAGGACATTCGTTGCACCAACGTTGGACGACGTCCAAATAACCGTTTAACAGACGTCCATCGTTGGACCCGTGTTGAACGATTTTGAAACAATTTGTTGGGCTTCTCAGTGGGTAACCACTAAAACACATGACGACAGTAGCCCCAGTGAGCGAATTTTCTGGCAGAGACCGCTCTGATAGATTTCTGTAAGTCTTGGTTTGGCAGCCCTGTCAGCTTTCTGCGCGTATCCTCCCTCTAAGAACGGTTGGTTTCAAAATCGTCCAATGAAGGACGTTCGTTGGACCAATTTGGACAACGTCCAAATAACCGTTCAACGAACGTCCATTGTTGGACCCGTGTTGAACGATTTTGAAACAATTTTTTGAACGTCTCAGTGGGCTGTCGGGTTAGTTGAGCTAGGGCGAACTCGGTTTCGCTCGCGTTTTCTGGCAAATTTGACAGGAACCGAGCAAAACCCTGGCATAACTCGGACATAAACTGTGCAAAGATCCTGGCAATTCCTACCTGATAGAATTTAGCACGAATAGAGCAAAACATCTGACAAAGATGTGGCAGGAAGCGTGCAGAGATCTTGGCCGTACATTTCTGACTGGATTCTGGATAAAAGTGAGCAGCATCGGTTGGTTTAACCGCTTCTGTCAGAAACGGTTGTTGCATTTGAGCGAATTCGATGCCAGAATTCTCGCACAAATCGCGCAAAATGCTCGCAGAAACTCTGCCAGCATCAATTTCGCTTTGCTCAACTTTTGATAACTTTGTGCTTGCCACGCTGACCGGGCAGGAGCGTTTTCCAAATGCAACAACCGATTCTGAGTCGGAATCGGTTGTTGCATTTGATTTGGAATCCATACTGACTCCATTCAGGATTCCGAATCAAATTCCGAATGGTTTGACCGGGTAACTGGGTTATGGGAGCTTCCGTGATGCCAGTTTACATCCATGGTTGCTAGTTTTATTGTTTTTCTCTCCGCTAGTCTGTTATATAAAGTGTCTGTAGCCCGGACGTGTTGTTGTTAACGTCCAATAGTTTTTAAAGTTTTCCAGTGATATACAGTTTATTCAACAGGAAAATGAAGTCATTCGTTTAGTAGGTCGTGTTTCCTGCCGAGTTACGTGTTAGTAGGTTGAAATATCGCGAGAAAAGTGATTTTGCATAGAGATTTATCGTCACAACTTTGTCAATGAAGTATTCGAAGCAAGCCGCCAAAAATACGCCCGTTAGTTCTGTTTAGCGCCTACAGCGCCATCTGATCCTGGGCAGCTGATGCAACAATTTCACGGATGGAGGAGAATTCTTCACATAAATCTCATGAATTTAATTATTCAGAGCTGGTGAGATTGCTTCATGTAATTTTTCAATGCATGCGTACCTTCCCAAATATTTTCCTTTTTGTAAAAACGTGCCAGAATCAAAAATATTTTTCGTTCTGGAAGTGCGAATATATTGCAAATATCCAGTTGATACGTGGATGTATTCGTGCGGGGCTTATTGTATATGAAGGCGGCCTCAGAATGTACGTGTAGGAACAGGCATTCTTGAAATGGGTCGTTGGATGTACAGTAGAGCTATCGCCTTTCATTTCCAGGGCTAAACATGTGTACATCTATCGATGAAAACAAATATATCATAACATAGATGCAGGCAAGCTTCTTTCATAAAAGCACTGCCGGTCAGTGGGAAATGGATTGTACTCACACACAACCGCGAGCCACTCTAATGCTCACGTTCATTTTCACGAAGAGTCTAAATAGTTCTTAACGTTCGTTGATGGTTTACAGATGGGTGTCCTTGTCAATATCTACGATTCCGACTAGACGTCTTGTGGGTCATTCACGGAGTCACTGCTTTGGATCTAATCATCAACCTTCTGAGGTAGATAATAGATATTAAAAATATGATGAAAATGTTCCAATCTGAGTATTTTTAATAGCTACCCGACTAATCGATTCTATCGCCTTGGTGCACATATTGACGGCTCTGTCTGTCTCTGTCTTTTCCACTATGAAAAAAGCGTTAATCCCAAATGTTTTTCTTGCAACACTATACGGTGGATCACAGAGAATAGACATATAAGCTAGAACAAACTTTCCCGAAAAACCTTTATAAACATTTAAATTGAAATACGTTGAAAATCACCATCGCATACAGGTTCGCATGCGTGAGTCACCATTGTATCCAAGTTTGCACACAAGTTCCGTATAGCAATTGCTGGACGATCGAAGCGTCAGCCAGTGGTAAGTTGCTACTTGCTGCTATCATTTCAAAGCAACAGTTTTATTTCTTACACAAATCGAAACCTTTACTTGTATGTCAGTTATCAGTGGGTGGATATCTTGTTAAATATTAGCTGATTATTGTACAGCCACCCACGATTTGTGCAATCGTATATGCTATGCTATGCTATATTGACGGCTCTGTCTGAGATAAGCCGGGATATTTCATTTCTCCTTTGCCGCTTCTAAAAAAATTATTATTTGTAGACCCATGCTTATTTTACAAATTAATGCAAACTTGAAAATGAAAATCAAATGAAAATGAAAATCTGATTAATTTAGTTTAGTAAAACAAGACTTGTTATTGTTCAAAGTCTTGTGTTTGTTGTGGCCGCTAGAAGTATTAATCTTCTGTAAAAATTGCCTTGCACAATTCCTTCAGTTACTGATTTCACAATTTAAGTAGTCTTGAAGAACACTGATTCTAGGGGTGGGCGTAGCGTAGTTGGTAAATCGATTGCCTTGTACGCAACGCACCTGGGTTCGAATCCCGACCCCGCACATAGGGTTAGAAATTTTTCTAACCCGAAGAGGCGAATGACCTTAAGGTTAAAACCTCTATAATCGAAATAAGACTGATTCTTGTAATATTCCGAAAACGTCGAAAGTTTTTTAGTCTAAACGAATCTTGGTGGACTTTTGATAAAAACACTTAATTAAGTTAAATTTATCCAAAAATTTAATTTTGATCACCCCAACCCAATGCCAAACCGTACCTAAAGGGTGAGTGACGATGATCGAATTTGCTACAGATAAGTGATTATCAAACGGCGAGTTATGGTATGCTATATATTTCTTTAGCTACTGTCATCATTCCACTCTTTATAATCACTTTTGCTTCAGCAGAGACGAAATTTTATGTTCAGTTCGCTGCCGCCAGTACCTGGAGCGTTAGGATGGATTAGTTTACCTGCTGCCGTTCCAGTCAATTGTCAGTTAGTTGCTAAGCTGTTGATAGAAGAAATGTGTCTATTGTTGAAATGACAATTTCTTTTGGTTGTAGCTTATTTTGTCGGTAGTTTTTTATCGGAATAGTTTGATCTACTTTCGCAACACTGTTAATATGAATGAACACAACATAATACACGGAATATAGAGAAATAGCATCTGGAAAATTGAAAGTTACAAATAAGGAAAAGAGAATATGAAAAAGATAATAGGAAACAAATGAAATATAATATAATGCAATACAGAAATGTTCAAACAATTTAAATGCGAGGAAAACGAAAGTATGTAAACATATTTGAAATTTTATCAAGGGATGGTATCGGTTAACATTTCAATGGATTTTTGCGAGGAATAACTAACAATTTTTTATACTTCTAAAAAGAGCCATTTTTGTCAATTTTTCATATCTATCAACTATCAATATATTTACCCATATTGATCAGAGTTTTGTGCCATATCCGTTTTCGCCTATCAATCCGGAACTTAGCATCGAAAGGAAAAGCATGAGCTATAGCTAGTTTTATATTACTGTAGCCTCTAAAAAACAGCAATTTCATTTGTATACACAGCTGGCACGCACCCGTTTGCTGTTTACCTAACTTCACATCTGGGTCTCTGAATTGTAAAGTTAGATGCTTTTGCATAAAGAAAATGGTAAAAGTTAAATATTCACAGCTCAAGCTCCGGTGATTGTCTCATGACATTACATCTATGCAATACGTATTTAACCGAAACGCTACCCTAGCTGCTAATCATAGCCCATAACTAATTTTCACTGTCGCGGTTTCATCCAGCCAATGAAAATGTCAGAGTTGGTGAATGGCACGTACCTATGGCAAGCGACCACAAGTTCCAGCAGACAATGGAAAATACTGGCGAACCAGAACCAACAGCTCTTTGGTGTGACGTTTACCCATCCATCGTCCATCGGCTCGCATTCAGCTAGCAGCAAACCGCTACTGTTTATAATTATTTGATATAATTACCATAATTTTATTAGCAATTTATTCAATTTACTCCATCGCTCACATGTAGCTCCGAACGGCAATATGCTGGCAATCCTGACAAGCCTCGTTGGCTCCGCGATGAGACTTTGATATGAATCGCGAGTCGACGAGTGCTGGCGATGTATTCGCGCGGAGCCGCAGTCAGTGCGCCAGCAGCACCCACACTCCGAAGGTGTCCAGTCCACCGTCCTGTGACAACCGGTGATGATGACGTTGATGAAGCATGTTGACCACAGTGAGGTGCCTGTTTTATAGTGGTAAATTGCGACAGGAGCCCGGACATCAAGGCACAATGCAACCATTTCATTGCCCGATGGTGGTTGCTGCGGTTCCAACCAATCTGCGGAGCTTGAAAATGCATTATCCAGATTGGAAACACTAAAATCCTCTCGTACAAAGTTAGTTATAACTGAATCTCCTTCAGGAGAGAAGACGTTGTCTTTCAGTATGGATAGCAGCCAGAAACGGGTTCAACATTCCAATTTTTCCACTTCCTATTAATAGGTCCGCACGTTTTTGTAATGTTTTCTGCAAACTCTGAGAAAGTCTCAAATATTTAAAATAAATGGAAGCTCTTCGCTTTGATCGTGTATTCGCTGGATCGGCAGCCAGTGGGATTAATACTATTTTTAACTTTATTTGGTTTGGTCTTCCTAATGGGAAATGCTAACTGACTGAAAAATATTGAATTATCACGACTTCGATGCAAGACTAAGAAAACACTGTGTTTGGAAATTTTCAGATCGATGACACGTTCATCAGATTTTGGAAGCCTCATTTTGGATTATTACTAAAATTAAAGAGTTTATACTTCAATTCCTATGCAGTATTCAAGAATTTTTAGTGTCGCGAATGCGACAGTTTCTTTCGTCTAGTGATTTGGACACTCGACTAGTAGTCTAGTACGAGAAACTACTTTTGATATTGTATTACTGGAATATTTCATCCCACAAGATCGTAGACCCATCGCTAACTTTGCAATGAGCCAATTGTTCGAGCAGTCACCCTGTTACATTTCGAGTTCGCGAGTCAGCACACTTATGCTAATCTCCGCACGATCGCAAGATTGACAATTAACACTGAACACGTCACCAAAGCAGGTCTCTAAGAAAAACAGTTCTTCAGCTCCCGGTTTTTCGCATCGTCAGAGGCGCGCATTGTTGATCCGTGATTTGTGATGAGATAGGTACACAGTGTATGTTTACCCTAACCAAACAAAACGTCCAAAGATTAAATAAACAGCGGAATATGGTGCTGAAATTTTCAAAAGACAAATAATTTTACTTTAGGTTACAATATTTGTTCTTTGCTGAGATTATCGCAGTAAATGTAAAATGCGATAATCGATAATCATAATTTTACATTCGTTCTTCAGTTTAGTTTTGGAAAATTCTGATCGCATACTTCCACGCTTAAATTAGAATTTGCTGTTCGGTAATATTTTTAACCAACCATCATAAATAACCGATTTTTCGGTAAACATGATTTATTATTTGACAGAAGTTTCGTAATGTTTTACCGAACAGTTCGTTAGATACAAACTTTTCTACCGAACTCTACAATACATACAGTAAAGCCGAATTGGATCATTAAATGAGAAAAAAATCTTTTTTTATTACATACATCGATGAAGCTGATTTTCGTGATAGCAACAATGCTTTTTCCAACTCAGGAAACATGAAAATAATCTTAAAATTTTAAATAAATATATGTTGACAGTCTGGATTTGACACTATCAGAAGCATTTGACATATCGAATTTCACAACAAATGATGCCCTGTCAGAAAAAAAGAATTCATGTTTTCCCGGTTTTCCCGCAGGGTTACTTTTATTTGACATAAACACCATCCAATGCATATAGTTTTTTTCATTTTGGGTGTTGTCTTGATAGGCCAGATGTAAACAACCGCAGTTTTCCTATGTATGGTTGCCAAGTTTACATAAGATTTATTTCAAAAAACAAAAAAACTCGTTTTTACGTATTGGAACGAAATTTTTTACTAAATAATATTATATTATGTATATTGGACCTAAAATTTATCGAATGGAACGGAAAACTATACATAGCTTAATGACCCAATTATTGCCGAATACGGTAAACTCAATTACCGAATGAGTCTTAAGTCAACCAATTTTGGGAATTAAAGTTTTAAAGGTGGAAACAGTTTCACAGCAACTACAATATACAGAAACTAAAAATCCTGGAAGTATCACAGAGAACAGACATCTATGATCGAACAAAAATATTTAAAAAAACGTATGTAAACATTTGAATTAATTACGATAAACACTAGCGCCGCCACACCAACATATCCCAGCTATCCGTCAAATCCATTCCGGAACCGGTTCGAAATCCTGAATGGATTCAGTATGGAATCTTGCTCAAAGAAAAGAACCGATTCCGACTATCGGTTGATGCATTTGAGCTGGGGTTCATGCTGGAAGTGCGAACCGGTTCCGGACTAGTTTGACTGGGTAGAGGAATAACCGCTGTCAATTCAGTTGAACTCAGCCACAAAAAAGCATGACGACAGTAGCGCACCTGCCCTCTAAGAACGGTTGGTTTCAAAATCGTCCAATGAAGGACGTTCGTTGGACCAATTTGGACAACGTCCAAATAACCGTTCAACGAACGTCCGTCGTTGGACCCGTGTTGAACGATTTTGAAACAATTTTTTGGACGTCTCAGTGGGTGGTTTGGATATCCCAACTACCTTCGAAACCGTTAGAGATTTTACACAAGTTGAATGCTGAAGATGGACGTCTGTTCTCTGTGGAAGTATATTCGCAGATTTTTGTTAAAAAAATTATTTCCACATGTTACCGCATAGAGGGCGCCAACACTAACATTTCAACGGAGAGAGAAGGAAATTAGATATCTTCTAAAAAATAGTAGAACAGGCGGTTTTCAGTAATTCTTCTGAATAAATCGAAATCCTATCTCACTTCTTTGAAATGTCAGGCACAGAGAACAGACGTCCATCTTCAGCATTCAACTTGTGTAAAATCTCTAACGGTTTCGAAGGTAGTTAGGATATCCAAATCAGGTTCACTACTGTCGTCATGTTTTTTGTGGCTGAGTTCGGCAGAATTGACAGCGGTTATTCCTCCACCCAACCAAACTAGTCCGGAACCGGTTCGGACTTCCAGCATGAATTCCAGCTCAAATGCATCAAACGATAGAGTCGGAGCTTAAATGCATCAACCGATCCCAGTTCAACTCATTCCGGAACCGGTTCGGATTTCTGAATGGAGTCAGTATGGATTCCAAATCAAATGCAACAACCGATTCTGACTCAGAATCGGTTGTTGCATTTGATTTGTAATCCATACTGACTCCATTCAGTATTCCGAATCAAATTCCGAATCCCGGTCAAACCATTCGGAATTTGATTCGGAATCCTGAATGGAGTCAGTATGGATTCTAAATCAAAAACAACAACCGGTTCTGAGTCGGAATCGGTTGTTGCATTTCATTTGGAATCCATAATGACTCCATTCAGAAATCCGAACCGGTTCCGGAATGAGTTTAACTGGGATGGTTTGACCGGGATAGAGTCGGAATCGGTTATTTTCTTTGAGAAAGATTGCATACTGAATCCATTCAGGATTTCGAACCGGTTCCGGAATGGATTTGACGGATAGTTGGGATAGGTTGGTGTGGCGGCGCTAGTGTTTATCGTATATTAATGCAAATGTGAACACACGTTTTTTAATTATTTTAAATATGTGTCAGGGTTGTCGCCATCTATGCGGTCAAAGGTGGAACTAAAAGTTTGTAACCAAAACACGATTCATATTAAGTACTAAAATTCATCTAAACATACTATTCAGCTAAACCACAGATAACAGACGTTTATGCTCGATTTGAAATGTGTATAAACACCCGCTACTGAAATTCAGATGTCTGGAAGAAGTTTGGCAAACGTCTATAGGTGGCGCAGTGATCGATGCAATGCAGTTGGAGCGCACATGTCAACCACATGTAGTAAACAGTTGCGCAGATGGCAATAGTGAAACACGGATTTCCAACGTTTATCAATTTGAAACTTTACACGGGTTTGTAAAGATGTTTTGTTCTAGCCTGAATGTCTGTCAACTGTGGTTAAATCTAACCATTATTTCACAAAAATGTATAGTTCCTGGGAATCATGTACGAATCACAACCATGCGCTGCTAGGCCCCATACATAACTGACTCAGACATCACTTCGTTAAAATTTTAATAACTTTATTTTCCAGTTGCAGTGATAATCTGATGCATGCCGCCTAGCGACGAAAATGCGAGGTGGTGGCTTTTCTCCATGAAAATTATCAAAAAATCCCATATAAACTTCAGACTCGTTGGTCCGGTAGCTAGTCTTGTCCAAAAAACTAGAGCAGCAGTGCTTTTCTTTTCCTTGTAAGCCGTCTGGATACCTTTGAACATAGGTTAGTATCATTATTATATTGCCCTCTCATTCTTGTTCCCTTTACGTGCCCTTACTATTTTGCACTGGGCTCTAGGTCCGTGCAAAAACGACTTTCACTGGCGAAGATTCGCCTCAAAGTTAGAGGGATGTCGAAGTGAAATCGACTCCTCGGCCGTGAAACTATACCCATGCTCTTCAACAGGGCACTTTGTGATCTTTTTTTGGACCCAAGGCAAAATATTTGGACATCGAAAATGTCTTCCTGAACTATCCCGGGCTGGGTGTCATTCTAAAATCTAAAATCAAACGATGTTACGTTTTTACGTCACTATTTTGAGCGCATATATCTCTGTTATTTATGGATGGATTTCCGACTCCGTCGGAATTAGCTGAGATTATGTTCTATTGTTATATATTTTATGTATTTCATTAGTACCCGGTAAATTGAAGTGAAAACGTGACAACTCCAATAAATGAGTCAATCTATTCCGAGCAGAGCCTTCAATAGGGAGCACCTAACGACTCAATAAAATACCTCGATATTATAAATAAAGGTACCACGTGTCTGTTTGAGTCAGTCGATGCTCGTATTCCAAACGTGCATCATCATGACTGTATCGTCCGGACAGTACAATAAGCGGTAAATGCTGTGGCAGTTCTGCAACCCGTATACAGCTGGTACCCGTTTTCTTGCTGTATGCAATGTTTATCCTGCGCAGCGCGAATTGAAATTTGGCATTCATTCCTTAAATCCCTTAGAGCATATTCAGCAGCGTAGTGTTTAATATGGGAATTATAATTGGAACCGAAGCAATCACATCCTTAGCAGAGCGTTTTGATTTATTTCGAACAGTTTTGTTTCGAACTGGTACATACTGCCATTCTCTTGCTTGCTAACACGTTTAGAACTGTGTTTTGAAAATATAACAAGAGTATTCAGCACATACATTCAGTTTCTATTGATTGTGGAAAATTATTTTGAGTCAAGATTTAATGACACATTCTGGAGTGGTTCGTTCTTAGATTTTTAAACTAGAACTTACTCCCCCAGCAGCAGGTTGAGTGTTCTTTTTGTTTAAAGTTCATGCCACGATGCCAAATAATCGATTAGCAAGGGACAGTGGCGAAGCCAGAAATTTGGGGTGGGGGTTGGGTTTTATGAAAATCGTTAATTGTTTGATAAATTAGTGAAAATTTAGAAACAAAATTAGCGTAAGAGATGCCTTTTATAAATTCGTTTATAATATGTCATTGAAGTCAAAGAATGCAAACACAAAGTGCACTTTTGAAGTGAAATAAACGTTCACAAACTTTTCTACCGGTCAAGATCACATAACCAACTTCGAAGGTTCAACAACCTCGAAAAAGCTTTCCAACGCAAAAAAGTGCATCTTTTGATACAAAAATTTTGGTAATAAATCTCCTAGAAGTTATCATGGAGAAGTAACTCTTCAAAAATAGTAAGAGACTTGGTGTCTTTAGCAAAGTTGTTGATAATGTCATTTGCAAGACTTTTTGGAAAATATGAAAGCTACATAAATGTATCGAGATATAAAACGATATTTAAGAAACTTTCCTAAAGCCATTTCTTTTCAATAAAACTTTATTGCAAGCTTGAGAGACTACTACGAATAGAATGTGAATTTTATTGTGTATAACGAGGGGAACGTCTCTTTAAAATAATTGTTATTGCTTAAAAGTATAAAAAAATACAACAAATCTATCCACTCTCAATCAAATTTTGCTCGAATTCCAACCAATTTGGTGTAACTGGCAACTCTGCATGCTCAATTTTCGAATCTTTCAATAATTCTGGCAACAAAATTTATGTTTTTCATTTGATTTGTTCCTGCAGTTATACCGCTGGCAATGTTTTGCTTTGCTTTTTTCATCGAGCACTGAAACGTGAATGTCGAGCGATGATTTTTTTTTTCATGACGCATTTCAAACCATCTTCAACCATTCTAGCTTGAGCTTGTGCGACCACCCCTGGCTGCTACTCCGTTATCGATCTGGATTGGCAGAAGTTGCACATGGAATGAGTAGATAGTTATGCTTTAGAGTAGCGAAACAAATTTCAATGCGCAACTATTGGTAATCCTAAAGTGTTTATTGATCAATACCGGCGCCGGCCAGGCCCGTAGATCGCGGAAGGAAAGGGAAGGAATGTTAGCCCGATGCTTGTTTTTGTTAGAGGCCGTATATATTTTAATGCGCACGGGAGGAGGATATTTGTTAGTATGTATAGAAGTTGGATTTTACGTCTTCATAACCGACGCCAGAGAGGTGACTCCACTATCTGGACTAGATATCGATCCATCAACTCATGGCCCGGGAACAAACGGCTTTATTTCCCTTCCGAAGGAAGACGTGACCACAGATTTTTTCACCTCAGAAAAATTTCAACGACCTCTGCTGGGATTGAACCCAGATCAACTGGAATGAGTGGCGGTCACGCTTACCACTCAACCACCGACACCGTCACAAACCATTTTCAGCCATTTCCAACCATTATCAAGTAATGTTGGAAATTCGATTCCATCCCGAAGTAAACAATGCCAATCTTTATCATTCCAATAAGACTTTTAAATTATAGGTTGATTTCATTAACAAATCATGAAGTGCCCTAGTAACAATTGTGGTTTTTTGGCACTCTTGAAGCCATTCTTAAAACTTAAATTGAACTTGTAGTATGCTATAAAATCTAAATTATTACTTGGGTGTCGTTCTCCTCGGTTTATACAGAGCAAAAAAGATTTATCAATTACATTAATATCAGAATAACTTGTTTTTAAAGGTTTTCTCTTACATATAGTCTAATATATTTATATATTCTGAATACACGAAGTATTCATGTCTTCAAAAAAATTAATTATTGAATGTCTTCAACAAAGTTTTTTTTTTCATTTTGATTGTAGATGCTTTAACCTTAGGGCCTTTTGGCTCTTTTTTGAGGTTAGATAAATTTTTAACCTTATGAGGATTGGGAATTGATCCCAGGTGAGCTACAAGACAAACGACTTAACAAATACAGTTTTCCCGCCTTATTTAAAAAAGTTGTTTGAAATAGCATTTTCGAAAACTTTACTGAAGACATTAGTTCTCGAACTAAATTTGTTTGTAGAATAAATACGTTATAATTACTTCTAGGAGGATTAACCGCCAAAATTATTTTATTAGAAGAGGTGCTGCTTTACGTTGTTATATTATTCGAAAATACTAAACATCAAAAGTCCAAATATGATTACAGAGGACAGACGTCCATCTTCAGCATTCAACTTGTCTAAAATCTCTAACGGTTTCGAAGGTAGATGGGATATCCAAACCAGGTGCGCTACTGTCGTCATGTCCCTCTAAGAACGGTTGGTTTCAAAATAGTCCAATGAAGGACGTTCGTTGGACCAATTTGCACGACGTCCAAATAACCGTTCAACGAACGTCCATCGTTGGACCCGTGTTGAACGATTTTGAAACAATTTTTTGGACGTCTCAGTGGGGTGTTTTAGTGGTTACCCACTGAGAAGCCCAACAAATTGTTTCAAAATCGTTCAACACGGGTCCAACGATGGACGTCTGTTGAACGGTTATTTGGACGTCGTCCAACGTTGGTCCAATGATTGAACGACTTTGAAACCAACCGTTCTTAGAGGGTATCCAGTCACCAAATTTTCTGGCTGAGACCGTCCTGCCAGATTTATGTCAGTCTTGGTTTAGCAGTCCTGTCAGATTTCTGAGCGTATCCTGTTGGGTTGTCTGAACTAGGGCGAACTTGGTTTCGCTCGCGATTTCTGGCAGATTCTGACAGCAAAACCCTGGCACAAATCGGAAATAAACCGTGCAAAGATCCTGGCAATTCCTATCTGGTAGAATTTTAGCACGACTCGAGCAAAACATCTGACACAGTTCTGGCAGGAAGCGTGCAGAGATCTTGGCCGTACATTTCTGGCCGGATTCTGACTAAAAGCGTGACTAAAAGCGAGCAGCATCGGTTAGTTTAACCGCTTCTGTCAGAAACGGTTGTTGCATCTGAGCGAATTCTGTTCCAGAATTCACGCACAAATCGCGCAAAATGCTGGCAGGAATTCTGCCAGAATCAATTTTGCTTTGCTCAACTTTTCCTAACTTTTTTCTAGGGCACGGTGACTGGGTACCCACTGAGACGTCCAAAAAATTGTTTCAAAATCGTTCAACACGGGTCCAACGATGGACGTTCGTTGAACGGTTATTTGGACGTTGTCCAAATTGGTCCAACGAACGTCCTTCATTGGACGATTTTGAAACCAACCGTTCTTAGAGGGTAAGTTCGACTAAATTGACAGCCCTCTAAGAACGGTTGGTTTCAAAATCGTCCAATGAAGGACGTTCGTTGGACCAATTTGGACATCGTCCAAATAACCGTTCAACGAACGTCCATCGTTGGACCCGTGTTGAACGATTTTGAAACAATTTTTTGGACTTCTCAGTGGGAGCGGTTATACCTCTACACAGTCAAACTTTTCCGGAACCGGTTCGGACTTCTGAGTGGATTCAGTATGGATTCCAGCTCAAATGCATCAGTTGAACGATTGAGTCGGAATCAGTTGTTTCCTTTGAACCGGATTCCATACTGAAGCTGTGAACAATTTGGCGAAATTTTTAACTTTTGGTTAAAATCTGACACTTCGAAAGTTATTTGCAAAATAACCCTGCTCTGGACCATGGTTAAAATTGACAGAGAATTCGACAGCTCGATAGTTCCCGGTCAGCGTGGCAAGCAGAAAGTTAGCAAAAGTTTAGCAAAGCGAAATTGATGCTGACAGAAGCAGTTAAAACAACCAATGCTGCTCACTTTTATCCAGAATCCAGCCAGAAATCTACGGCAAAGATCTCTGCACACTTCCTGACACATCTTTGTCAGATGTTTTGCTCGATTCGTGCTAAATTCTACCAGGTAGGAATTGCTAGGATCTTTGTACAGTTTATGTCCGAGTTATGCCAGCTCAACTAACCCGAGAGGATACGCGTAGAAATCTGACAGGGCTGCCAAACTAAGACTTACAAAAATCTAGCAGAGCGGTCTCTGCCAGAAAATTGGTCACTGGGTTAAAATGTTGCCCATGGTGCAGAATAAAAAGGTGATTGAGGTTGTCAATATTTTTCAATATAAAACAAGAGATAAAGATGGATTTGTTTGGGTTATTTCATGATGTGGATGTTTACGTTTCGAGGCTATGACTGTCATACTCAGAGTTACAAATAATCGAAGCTCTTTTTTGACGGCTGAAAATGAACCTGATGCGACTCGTGGTGAATAGAAAATAATATTCATTCAAATATCCATGTTATTCATTCAGTTGAATATCGTACAATATATTCATTTCACTAATTATCAAGGAAAATGTTTTCAAATGCCGGTAAAGCATATGAAACAACAATCATCATCGCTTCCATTTTGCCAGTGCCTACTTTGATGCGTTTGATTCGTTGCTGCACGGTCGCTTCGTGTAATAATCGTAGACGAATGAAAATGTGCATGAATGAATGGGCGGTTTGGTCGTTTGACGTTTTCAACTGCGTCACTGAATATTGAAAATGAATGCGGCTGAATATGATCAATTTTCATTCAATGAATTTGAATATTTTTAACTCTGGTCATACTTGATGTAAAAAGAAAAAAAACTAATTTTAAAATATCGACAAATATTCACACCTCTACCAACTTGTGGTCATCGTAGCTGTCAATTCTACAATAACTATCCAAATGTCAACTTTTGAAATGGTGCGCTCTCTCGGTTAAATTTTACCATTCGAGAGAAAATAACTTTCAAGCTGTCAAATTTTAACTAAAAGTTAAAAAATTTGCCAAATCTCGACAAACATATGATTACGGCCTAAAAGCCAACTGTCAAAATCCACTTTGAATGAAAATTCCGGACAAACTGTTACGCGCCAATCACAGATGTTAATAGTAAACGAAAGAAAAAAGTTTTCTCTTTCATAATATGTTGTGAACTGTGTTCGGCTAGTAACGGTTTGACCGGAATTTTCATTCAAAGTGGATTTTGACAGTTGGCTTTTAGGCCGTAATCACATGTTTGTCGAGAAATGGTTCAAAGCCTGAATCCATTCAGGATTTCGAACCGATTCTGGAATGAATTTGACGGACAGTTGGGATAAGTTGGTGTGGCGGCGCTAGTGTTTTAACGCATATCCAAAAAAATCAAAAGTTTACAAAAATTGTTATAACATATTTGTTCGATCATGGATATCTGTCCTCTGTGGCTAAGATTTCACATTCTAAATTTGCTGACTACATTGCTATTTGGAAAATTGCCGAGCTGAATTGAGTGTGAGGGACGGACGGAACTCTGGCAGAACGATCTTTGCCAGAAAATTTGGTGACAGAATGGGCGAAACATTGTCCGGCAGAATTAGAATTCTGGTTGATTTCAGTCATCATAAAACCTTCTAAGAAAAGGATGTTTCAAAATCGTCTAATGAAGGACGTTCACTGGATCAACGATTTGGCACAGAGAACAGATGTCCATCTTCAGCATTCAACTTGTGTAAAATCTCTAACGGTTTCGAAGGTAGTTGGGATATCCAAACCAGGTGCGCTACTGTCGTCATGTTTTTTTTGTGGCTGAGTTCGACAGAATTGACAACGGTTATTCCTCTACCCAGTCAAACTAGTTCGGAACCGGTTCGGACTTCCAGCATGAATTTCAGCTCAAATGCATCATACTGAATCCATTAAGGATTTCGAACCGGTTCCGGAATGGATTTGACGGATAGTTGGGATAGGTTGGTGTGGCGTCGCTAGTGTTTATCGTATACTAATTGAGCCACTTTTTCAGTCTTACGATTTCGTACTGCTGAGAAGCCTTTGTTTTTTTAGCAAACTAGGAAATAGCAATTTTCAAAGATTGGAATCACCAATTTTAATATTGAGAATTCTAATCATTTAAACCCATTAAAGTGTGTAATTGAATAACTATCAATCAGATTAACCAAATTTGAATAGCCTTTTTATACAGTAGTACTCCAAATGCCAGCCAAATATGAGTCACATTTCAATAAAACTCATAAAAAATGAACCACCTGACTGTGTAACACCCCAGCACGAGAAACGAACTCTATCTACCGACGGAAATGTAAATTACCGCCCAATCTCGATTTATTTGATGTACTTTCGGTTCCACTCTGTCCCTCTTTCTTCGCCATGCTGTTGTCGGATACTCACCATCGGCAAGTATTACACTATGTCTACCACGGGACTTTCAGTATAGAAGGTTCAGGGCCCTACACGCCTCTAAAACGGACACTGCGCCGAGATGGAGGCTAACGTTCTGCTGGTAGTCAGTATAGGCGACAGAAATAAAAATTCTCCTGGGGCGGAGTAGAGACTGATGATGCCAACATTTGCGACTGCCGAAGGACGAAAGTACCCGGAGGCTTGTTCGAACTGGTGGGAGGTTCCGGACTAGTGCCAATATGTGTAAAGGGGTGATGTGGATAAAATGTTGTTGTTTTTTCGACATGTAACCTTCGTATTCGCCGATGTCCGGTTGAAATGCCGCTCGACAGAAGTCTGGACGATGAAGCGATTTTGTTTGCATTATACAAGCAACAGCAAAATGAAGTAATTTATTTTTGTTTGGTAGACAACCAGTTTATTGGAAGTAGAGCTTGGTTAATAAAAACGGTTGATTTTATTTTGTGTTGGCACTTCCGAATACCCGATGATGTTCCTTCAATCTCATTGCATTAACCTCAATAAATCCGGTTGCAGCGAATGGTGACAGAGTACCATGAACGTCCATCGAAGCCAGTTCCTGGTTGTAAATGCTTTTGATTGATTCCCTGGACACTGCCATTGCGTGTCCTTTGAAAATTTCCACAACTACCTTTCCGGTCACGTTGCGTTGCGAAGCAACCAGACAAGATCGGACGTATTCGGCTTCTGGCGAATACCAGAATCCATTATACACATAGTCGGCCATTTTGGTAGCGAGGAACGATTTCACTCTGAATATCTCTCGATCCAAACAGTAAACCTCCAAGTCTTTGTGAGCTACATACAGAATTGATCCGCCGGGAGTTTCATAAACTCCTCTAGATTTCAAACCGAGGAAACGGTTTTCCACCAAATCGATTCTTCCCACTCCATGTTCTCCGCCGATTTTGTTCAAAAACGTAAGAATATCCAACGGTTCCTCCATCGTTTTTCCAGTTATCAGTTCCGTGGCGCGTACCGCAATTCCTTCCTTGAAAATAATCTCCACAATAGTCGGAGTTTCGGGTCCTTTCACTGGTGCCGTTGTCATTTGGTACAATTCTTCGGGGGCCGCCACTGACGGATCTTCCAAAATGCCTGACTCATAGCTAATATGCATGATGTTAGCATCCATCGACCATGGGGCTTTCGGTGTAGCACTTACAGGAATATTATTCTTTTTAGCATATTCCAACAAATCCTGGCGACCCTGGAAACGCTCGCAGAACTCCGGCATTCGCCAAGGTGCGATCACTTTGATCTTCGGGTTCAATGCGTAACAACTCAACTCGAACCGGATTTGATCGTTTCCCTTCCCAGTAGCTCCATGCGAAATGATCGAACAACCTCGTTGAGCAGCCGATTCCATCATTCCAATCGAGATGCAAGGCCGTGCCAGTGACGTACCCAGCAGATACCGATCCTCGTACAGTAGCCCCATCTGAAGTGCTGGCCAAACAAACTTTTCGACAAACATTTCCTTCATGTCCTTAACGATCACATCCTTGGCACCGATTCGGAGTGCTTTTTCACGTGCCGCGGTGAAATCTTCCTCCTGGCCAACGTCAGCCATGAAACAGATCACTTCGTAGCCCTGTTCCAGGAGCCACTTTAGGATGCAGCTTGTGTCGAGGCCACCGGAATAGGCAAGCAGGATTTTTTCCTCGGACATACTGAACGATTTACGCGGGTCGGCGATCAAATTGAAACTGAACGGGATTGAATGTTTTTAAAATGGTTGTGATGTAATTCGGTACAAACAGATCAGCCAATGTTTGGGTTATCGCGGAAATGATAACACCTGATTTGTTTACTAACGATTTGAGGCGATCGCACGCGAATAATTACTTTGGAAGCTAATGTTCCATTTCTAATATTTGAGCGAGAAGAGAAATGAAATAAGGTGCATAGGTTATCGTAGGTTCCTAACAACGTAATATATGCGATAACCGGAAGAATTTTGGAGTAAGTATAGCCACAGATAACAGACTGGTACAGTCGCGATTCGCTGGTTAATCACTTTTTAACTGGACCGCTTTTTAATTGGAGCTCCGCTAGTTGGACCATTGTCCAACTAAAAAGCATCTGAATGCCATAATCTCATGTCAACTTAGTTTGATAATTAAACTGACAATAATTAGAGATGCGAACAGATGCATTTACTCTACCAACATCTCTTTTGGAGAGATTTTGACATTTGTCAGTTGGTTCAACTAGCGAATCAAATTCGTTAATTGAACAGAGGCTGTGGCCCAACTAGCGAATCACGACTGTATAAAATTTATTTAAAAATTTGTGAAAACATTCATAACGTTTTGTTTGCTAACGTAAATCAGTGGCTCAATATTGCCATTTACTCCACTCTTTGCTACATGTACTTTGACAAGTGCCACAACCGATTCTAACTAGAATCGGTTGTGTCACTGGAGCCGGAATGCGAACTGGAACCAGCCAGAATTCCGGTTCATTTCCGGCTGAGCTTAACTGGGCGCTCCTGATGCATCCCTGTAAACGAAATGGCAACTAGCCGGCTTAATCCGATGTTGGCAAACAGTAGGCTATTAAAACAGCACTCTGGGTTACCCGTCTGACCATACCATTTACTGGAGAAATACTGAGAGCAGATAGCAAACACTATTTAAAGAATGGACTAGTCGCCATTTCGTTTACTGGGAGCCTACAGTCACAGAGAACAGACATCCACGATCGAACAAAAATATTTAAAAAACGTGTGTAAACATTTGAATTAACAAACGAAAAACACTTGCGCCGCCACACCAACCTATCCCAACTATCCGTCAAATCGATTCCGGAACCGGTTCGAAATCCTGGATGGATTCAGCATGGAATCTAGCTCAAAGAAAACAACCGATTCCGACTGTATCGGTTGACGCATTTGAGCTGGAATTCATGCTGGAAGTCCGAATCGGTTCCGGACTAGTTTGACTGCCCTGTAAGAACGGTTGGTTTCAAAATCGTCCAATGAAGGACGTTCGTTGGACCAATTTGGACAACGTCCAAATAACCGTTCAACGAACGTCCATCGTTGGACCCGTGTTGAACGATTTTGAAACAATTTTTTGGACGTCTCAGTGGGTGGGTACAGGAATAACCGCTGTCAATTTAGTCTAACTCAGCCACAAAAAAAAACAGGACGACAGTAGCGCACCTGGTTTAGATATCGAAACTACCTTCGAAACCGTTAGAGATTTTACACAAGTTGAATGCTGAAGATGGACGTCTGTTCTCTGTGCTACAGTGCTGCGTTACGTTTGCTACATGCTTTAGCTCTCGTTTCATTTGAAATGTCAGTTCTAGATAACTAAAATGTCTATTATCTGTGAATACAACAAAGCCAGCAACGAATTAATCCATAGTCGACATGTGAGGACGCGAGTGCTCGCGGATTGGTATCAACAGCGATCTGAAACGAGGGACAAACAGAACTGTCACACCCTTTACCAAATCCTAGTGAATTTAGCTGGCTATTAATTTTAATTTTACCTATTTGTTTGCTCGCTGGCTTACGGTTCAATATTCCTACCTACCAATCATCCGGCAGTATTAGGGCGAGTTGACCTCCGCGAAAGTACGCGTGTGGCAAACCAATAACCGCTATCGGGGCTACAGTGGTAGGACGTTTTTGCATAAACGTATTGCTCACGCTAATTGATCTGGCTTAATGTTGGTTACCGCACACAAAACGCCAGGTTGGGGTGTACTGCGGCATTGTTTTCTGCAAATCGTGCGAGTGCAACTATTTATGGAAAAAATGGCTTTTGTTTTCTGAAACTGCTTTGGTTAAACATTATGAAAACACATTTTAGAGCTAATGTTCTATAATGTGTTTTTGTTTGAGCGGGAACTGATTCAATTCCGAATTCTAGCTACTGTCTAAACATATAGATCAGGCCCTGTTTGATTTGAATTAATACAATTTCAACAATGAGTAGATTCTATTCTATAGTTTTCGTAAACATTGTCGTTAGATGTTTGTTTTGATTTCCATAGATACAACGCGTTGTCTGAGTCATGGCCCTGGGGTGATGTACGATGGAATAAGGTAAGCTAGCTACATGTGATTGATTCGTTTGACAACGACGTGTTGCTACGTATATGTGTATGTGTGACTGTGAGTGAGCGTGTCCATAAGTGTATGGAACTGTGTGTGTGCTCAAGGGTAATAGGTTAAGTTGTTCTCGATTACGCTTACCAAATTTAAACCATTATTTTCTTGAAGACTAATACACAGAGAACAGGCATCCATGATCGGACAAATATGTTAATAAAATGTGTGTAAACTTTTAAATAATTTAAATTAAAACTCTAGCGGTGCCACACCAACTTAGCCCAACTACCCATCTAATCGATTCCAGAACCGGTTCGAAATCCTGAATGGATTCAGTATGGAATCTGGCGCAACGAAAACAACCGGTTCGGACTCAATCGGTTGATGCATTTCAGCTGAAATCCATACTGAATCCACTCAGAAGTCCGAACCGGTTCCGGAATGGTTTGACTGGGTCCCGGTCAAAGCATTCGGAATTTGATTCGGAATCCTGAATGGAGTCAGTATGGATTCCAAATCAAATGCAACCCTCTAAGAACGGTTGGTTTCAAAATCGTCCAATGAAGGACGTTCGTTGGACCTATTTGGACAACGTCCAAATAACCGTTCAACGAACGTCCGTCGTTGGACCCGTGTTGAACGATTTTGAAACAATTTTTTGGACGTCTCAGTGGGTCCATTAAGAAATCCGAACCGGTTCCGAAATGAGTTTAACTGGGGTAGAGCTGATTCCCAGTTAAACTCCCCTCTAAGAACGGTTGGTTTCAAAATCGTCCATTGACGGACGTTCGTTGGACCAATTTGGACAACGTCCAAATAACCGTTCAACGAACGTCCATCGTTGGACCCGTGTTGAACGATTTTGAAACAATTTTTTGGACGTCTCAGTGGGTCATTCCGGAACCGGTTCGGATTTCTGAATGGAGTCATTATGGATTCCAAATCAAATGCAACAACCGATTCCGACTCAGAATCGGTTGTTGCATTTGATTTGGAATCCATACTGACTCCATTCAGGATTCCGAATCAAATTCCGAATGATTTGACCGGGTTATAGCTGTCAATTCAATCGAACTCAGTCACTAAAAACATGACGACAGTAGCGCACCTTCGAAACCGTTGGGTATTTTTACACAAGTTGAATGCTGAAGATGGACGTCTATTCTCTGTGACTATTACCAGCGTCAAACTACCTCACCCAGTAAAGTCAGCCAAAAAATAAGCCACAATTTCGGCTGATTTTTTCCAGAATTCCTGTTTCGGTGACACAACCGATTCCAATCAGACTCGGATGTGTCATTTGAGACGAAATTCTCAATTAATCCACCCGGTATTCCGGTTCATTTCCTGGTTGGTTTTTCTAGGAGTTTCTGGTCTTTTCGTTAAGCAAAGCAATCATTAAAAAAAAACAAAAACATTGGACGGCTATAAACAGTTGTAGCTTTGAAAATATGAACCCGTTTCGTGATATACCCCCCCCCTAATTTACACGCCAAACTATCGGCCAGTGAAAGCTTACACCGTTTAAATAGTGCGCCTGTCGACAATTCAATTTCTGCACCGGAAATGGGCTTCCGCAGTGTACAATTTGCCACAAAATTGTATCGGTTGCCTATTGTCGTTGTGGATGGACGAATCCCCCATAGCAGTTGCTAGCATGTAACTGTATATTTACAAAGGAATCTGAAGGAAAGTTGATTCATCATACTTTTCAACATACCTCTGCCCGTTACATTGACTCTATTGGCAAGCCATTAACCAGTCTGGGCAGTACGCTAGGTTGTTGAACGGAAATCGTTTCATTGGGAGGATCTTCGCATGGTTGCTCAGTTGGAGGAGAGCAGGTCAATAAGTACTGCACTGACCAGTAAATACATTAATTGGACATTTTATGAGACGTTTTAAATAAATTTTTTGTACATTTTTTCAGAGCTTCAAACGAATCAATCGAATAGGACCAACGAGACGTCAAACTGTCATGTATGCGTCATGTATGATTTCCAAATGTCAACTAAAAGATTTTTTTAATATGACCCCGTACAGTTCAGCCGGAAGGCTGGCTGGTTCTAGTTCGTATTCCGGTTTCAGAGATTAATTAGAATCGATTGTGTTGCTGGAGCCGGAAATTACAACTAGAACCAGACAGAATTCCGGCTCATTTCCGGTTGAACTTTATTCGGAAATAGCATCCTGAAGAACAAATTGATGATCCACCCAAGAACCATCACAAATCAGTTTTGAACATCTCAAAAAATTAGACCACTAATTTGTTTAATTTGGGCATAGAGAACAAACATCAGCTTTAAAGTTGTGTAAAAATCGAAAACATTTTCGAATTTAGTTGGAATATCATCACCAGGTGCGCTACTGTCCTCATTTAGTTTGGTGGCTGAGTTCGACTGAATTGACAGCGACTTGCATAGATATTTCAAAATGGCCGACATTATTATACCTCTACTCAACCACTGAGACGTTCAAAAAATTGTTTCAAAATCGTTCAACACGGATCCAATGATGGACGTTTGTTGAACAGTTATTTGGACGTTGTCCAAATTGGTCCAACGGACGTCCTTCATTGGACGATTTTGAAACCAACCGTTCTTAGAGGGCAGTCAAACCATTCCGGAACCGGTTCTGAAAATTCTGAGTGGATTCAGTATGGAATCCAGCTCCAATGCATCAACTGCCCAGTCAGCAAATTTTCTGGCAGAGACCGCTCTGCTAGATTTCTGTCAGTCTTGGTTTGGCAGCCCTGTCAGATTTCTGCGCGTACCCTGTCGGGTTAGTTGAGCTAGGGCGAACTCGGTTTCGCTCGCCTTTTCTGGCAAATTTTGACAGGAACCGAGCTAAACCCTGGCATAACTCGGACATAAACTGTGCAAAGATCCTGGCAATTCCTACCTGGTAGAATTTAGCACGAATCGAGCAAAACATCTGACAAAGATGTGGCAGGAAGCGTTCAGAGATCTTGGCCGTACATTTCTGGCTGGATTCTGGATCAAAGTGAGCAGCCGCTTCTGTAAGAAACGGTTGTTGCATTTGAGCGAATTTGTTGCCAGAATTCTCGCGCAAATCGCTCAAAATACTGGCAGAAACTCTGCCAGAATCAATTTAGCTTTGCTCAACTTTTGCTAACTTTCTGCTTGCCACGGTGACTTGGTTGGACCTACCTGAGCAAATCGCCCTTTTAGGTGGATAGATGTGAAAAAATTTATCAGTTAATGGTCCTAATTGTTAGTTTGGATCCTCAGGTTCATGTTGGAATAATAAAAATTCATTTGCATTGCTCCATGGTAGCGCTAGGCGAAAATTCACAAAACTCTACGTTTTTCCATCCTTTTACAATGCAGGGGTATTTCGGATTTTACCTATGAAATCCTTATTGGAGAAACTCCTTAAGAAACAAACAATGAAATAAATTGTGTTTAAAAATTAATCTGGGTAGTCACAGCTGACAATTGCCGTATCATGTATTTTGTTTGCTGTGGTGTGTGCAATTGCATGCGCTCCCACAAGCCACTGAACGGTGGTTGATGGAATCGGGGGTCCGGATAGCCCCGTACGCTCATTCGCACAAAAGTGGTTGTTGTTGTTTATTAACGACACTTTACACCAAGGAAGGGTGCATTCGTGTCGGAAGAAAATATTTTACCTGTAAATTTTACAATGTAGTTATCAGTTACAAATCAAAATATAATTTTATAGCAATTTAAATAGGTTAGTTTTCTTGAGGAATTTTACCATACTCTCCTCATTTTTCCTGTCGTTGCGCAG
>NC_080670.1:189689579-189799613 GCF_030247195.1 Topomyia yanbarensis
CCAGGTCTCGTGCCCGTAGAGAACTACCGGTCTAATCAGCGTCTTGTAGATGGTCAACTTCGTACGACGGCGGACTCTGTTCGACCGAAGTGTCTTGCGGAGGCCAAAGTAAGCACGATTTCTTGCCACGATGCGTCTACGAATCTCTCTGCTGGTATCATTGTCGGCGGTCACCAGTGAGCCCAAGTACACGAACTCTTCAACCACCTCGATTTCGTCGCCACCGATGCAAACTCGAAGCGGGCGGTTCTCATTCTCTTCTCGTGAACCTCTTCCTATCATGTACTTTGTCTTCGACGTGTTGATGGCAAGTCCGACGCGCTTGGCTTCTCTTTTCAGTCTGATGTAGGCTTCCTCCATCTTCTCAAAGTTTCGTGCAATAGTATCAACGTCATCGGCGAAGCCAAGTAGCTGAACGGACTTTGTGAAAATCGTACCACTCGTGTCGATCCCTGCTCTTCTTATTACACCTTCCAGCGCGATGTTGAATAACAGACACGAGAGACCATCACCTTGCCGTAACCCTCTGCGTGATTCGAAGGGACTCGAGAGCGTCCCTGAGACACGTACTACGCACATCACCCGATCTATCGTCGCCTTCACTAATCGCGTCAGTTTGTCCGGGAATCCGTACTCGTGCATAATCTGCCATAGCTGATGTCGATCGATAGTGTCGTATGCGGCTTTGAAGTCGATGAACAAATGATGTGTGGGCACATTGTACTCGCGGCATTTCTGCAGTACTTGACGAAGAGCGAACACCTGGTCCGTGGTAGATCGTTCGCTCATGAAACCCGCCTGGTACTGCCCGAACTCTCTTGCAATTGGTGATAGTCGACGGCATAGTATTTGGGAGAGTACCTTGTAGGCGGCGTTCAGCAGGGTGATTGCTCGGTAATTACAGCAATCCAGCTTGTCGCCCTTTTTGTAGATAGGACACACGACACCTTCCATCCACTCCTCCGGTAAAATCTCCTCCTCCCAAATCTTGGTAATCACCCAGTGCAGCGCTTTAGCCAGTGGCTCGCCACCGTGTTTTAGTAGTTCGCTTGGTATTTGGTCAACCCCAGCGGCTTTATTATTTTTGAGCCGGCTGATCTCCTCCTGGATTTCTTGGAGATCCGGAGCCGGTAGTGTAATGTCTTCCGCACGTGCTCCCAGGTGCGTTACCGTGCCATCCTCGTCGTCTGCTGCATCGCCGTTCAGGTGTTCTTCGTAGTGCTGCCGCCACCTCTGGATCACCTCACACTGGTCCGTGAGAAGATTCCCGTTTGTATCTCTGCACATGTCGGCCTGTGGTATGTGGCCCCTGCGCGAGCGGTTCAACTTCTCGTAGAATTTCCGTGTGTCTTTAGCGCGGTGCAGCTGCTCCATCGCTTCGCGATCTCGGTCTTCCTGCTGGCGCTTTTTGGTCCGGAAAACCGAGTTCTGCCTGTTCCGTGCCTGTTTATATCGCGCCTCGTTCGCCCACGTGCGGTGTTGCAGCATTCTCGCCCATGCTGCATTCTTCTCTTCGACTAACTGCTCGCATTCGCCGTCGTACCAGTCGCTTCTTCGGGGCCACCGTACCTAGTGCAGTGGCTGCGGTGCTACATATGGCGGATCGGATATCTCTCCAGCCATCTTCAAGGGCAACTGCGCCTAGCTGCTCTTCCGTTTGTAGTGCCACTTCCAGCTGCTGCGCGTATTCTTGAGCCACTCTGCCATCTTGTAGCCGCTCGATGTTTAGCCGCGGCGTTCGGCTTCAACGAGAGCTATGCACTGTCGAAAGTTTTGAGCGCAAGCATACTGCAACCAGGTGGTGGTCCGAATCTATATTCGCACTGCGATAAGTGCGGACGTTTGTGATGTCCGAGAAGAATCTACCGTCGATTAGAACGTGGTCGATTTGATTTTTTGTTACTTGGTCCGGTGATCTCCAGGTGACTTTGTAGATATCTTTGCGAGGGAAGAAGGTGCTTCGGAGTACCATTCCACGGGAGGCTGCGAAGTTCACACATCGTTGGCCGTTGTCATTTGATACGGAATGCAGGCTGTTAGGCCCGATCACTGGTCTGTACATTGCCTCCCTTCCTATCTGTGCGTTCATGTCGCCGATGACAATTTTCACGTCTCGCAGAGGGCAACCGTCGTATGTCTGCTCCAGCTGCATGTAGAATGCTTCTTTCTCGTCGTCGGGTCTCCCTTCGTGTGGGCAGTGCACGTTGATGATGCTGTAGTTGAAGAAACGGCCTTTGATCCTCAACTTGCACATCCTTGCGTTGATCGGCTGCCACCCGATCACACGTTGGCGCATCTTGCCCAGCACTATGAAGCCGGTTCCCAGCTCGTTAGTTGTACCACAGCTCTGGTAGAAGGTAGCCGCTCGATGCCCGCTTTTCCACACCTTCTGTCCCGTCCAGCAAAGTTCCTGCAGCGCCACGATATCGAAGTTGCGGGGGTGTAGCTCGTCGTAGATTATCCTGTCACATCCTGCGAAGCCAAGCGATCTGCAGTTCCATGTTCCGAGTTTCCAATCGTGATCCTTTATTCGTCGCCTGGGTCGTTGCCGATTGTTCTGGGTCGTATTCTCTTCTGTATTGTTCGTTATGTGGGTTTTTTAAGGGGCGGCTTATAGGGCCTACGCCAACCACCTGTCTCGCCGGTGGGCCGTCGTGCCAGGACTGCTTAAGGTCCCACCTGGACACCAGGACAGGTTTACACCTTCCGAAGAAGGGTAACCCCCCCTTCCCTGCCAGCATACGACCAAAGTTCCTACCGGGGTTGGTTACCCGATCTTCACTAAAGTTACTCGTATCCCAGTCGACGCCACGAGGAGGCCAGGGCTAGGAGTTACTGGGCAGGAAGCTAAGGACCGCAAGTGGGGTCTATTTTATGCCTTCAGGTACGCACTTCCCAGTCATTGTCGACCAAAAAAACGTGTGTAAACATTTGAATTAATATACGATAAACACTAGCGCCGCCAAACCAACCTATCCCAACTATCCTTCAAATCCATTCCGGAACCAGTTCGAAATCCTTAATGGATTCAATATGGAATCTTGCTCAAAGAAAACAACCGATTCCGACTCTATCGGTTGATGCATTTGAGCTGAAATTCATGCTGAAAGTCCGAACCGGCTCCGGACTAGTTTGACTGGGTAGAAGAATAACCACTGTCAATTCGGTCGAACTCAGCCACAAAAAAACATGCCAACAGTAGCGCACCCGGTTTGGATATCCCAACTACCTTCGAAACCGTTAGAGATTTTACACAAGTTGAATGCTGAAGATGGACGTCTGTTCTCTGTGCAAATATTGACCAAACACTAATCGAGAGTACTAACTCACGAAGAAACACTGTAAATTCCGGCTCATTGCCGGATGAACTTTACCGGATCGTATGCAACAATCGATTACGACTCAATCGCAGTTTCGGAATCAGTTGTTGCATTTGAGCTGGATCCAGCGATGCCAGATGTGAAGACATGTCCTCATTTTGAAGACATTTGAGAGGTTGTGAACAGAGATGCCAGATTTGAAGATTTGTCTTCATTTTCAAGACATTTGAAATGTTGTGAAGACGTGTTTTTCATTTCGAAGACAAATTTTTCTCGGATGTCTGACTGATTTCTGGTAGAATTCTGGCTCAAAATCAATAACCGATTCAGAATCTTGGCCGTTGAAGACAAATGAAGACATTTTTTATGAAATGTGAAGACATTTGAAAAATATACCTGGTATCCCTGGTTGTGAAGGTTTTTAAAGACAATTTTTTTTCGGATGTCACAAAAGCTAAAACTGATTCAGAATCCTGATCGGTGAAAAAAAATAAAGATATTTTTATATGAAATGTGAAGAATAAACCTGGTATCCCTGGCTAGAACCTACACTGACTCCATTCAGGATTCGAATCAAATTCCGAATTCTTTTATTTCGTTTATAGAGGGTGTAACCTTATGGTAATTCGCCTCTATTTTCGAGTTAGAAAAATCACTAATCCTGTGTGTGGAGTTGGGAATCGAACCCAGGAGAGCTGTGTATAAAGCAATCGATTTGTCAACTACGCAATGCCCATCCCCTTCCGAACGGTTTGACCAGGTAGGATCCGACCCCATTGACATAACCGATTCTAATTAGAACCGTTTGTGTCGCTGGAGCCGGATACTAACTAGTGCCATCCAGAATTCCGACTTATTCTCCGATTGGACTTACTGCCCAGGTAACCAACAAGCATTAGTGTAGGCAGTAAAATAGCATATAATTTGCATTTCAGATGCTTCTTGCAGTATATTAGCGTTCTTTATGCATAACTGTTGTTAATCAGCATTCAAAAAACTGTTTAAAAACTTCTTGTCAGTAAGCAGCATTCTGAATGCACACAGCGGTAAAAAAGCATTTTAACCCTAGAACGATTTTGTGGGGTACATTTGTACCCCACAGCTAATTGCAATCCATGTTATTCCGTTACGGTTCATCGAAAATGCAAGCAATCCTTATCATAAATCAATTTGATCATTAAACTTCCATAAAAGCAGATGCAACCTATTTGTTTCACTTGACCAACTTAACAGTGCCCGCTTAAAGTTTGTCTGGGGTACAAATGTACCCCCACAAAACCGTTTACGTTAGTGTTTTGTCATGTGTACATGATTCGGAAAATTTATTATATTTTTTTTAAAAGAAAAATATCAATACATGGTAAGCGATAAACATGTGTCAAATTGTATAAACTTCAACATTGCTGAACAATAGAATCTGTTATTTGGTATAATAAAACTACTATAGCAAAGTTACTAGAAATGCGCTTGGATCGTTATAGTATTTTTTGCTTTTACGGATAAAACTGACAAAATACATTCGTTAATATAATTTGTATATGATATACACCAAGCACCACACGATTCGCAATCTTCTGTAGCCCAGGCTCTGGAACATTCTTACTTTTCATACGGCTCTACCTCTCCCTTCGACGCCTTACTGTTTTATCACCGTTACTGCATTTTGTTGTACTTTTACTGTTCGTATTGGCCGTTGGTCAAAAAAGCACCAGAATAAATGCACTTTTTGACCAGTTTTTGGATAATTGACTACTTCTTCAAAAGGCAATTTAATAATCTTCACAACGCCGTATAGATGGTCAAAATCAGTTTTAACTACCGGAGTTATAGCATAATTAAGCAAAAAAGGGAATTTTGATGTGTTTTAAAGACTTGTTCTATAAAAAATGAAATAACACATAATAAAATAGACAAAACACGAATATTTTTGAACAGGCTGCTTTACGAATGATTTTAGAATAAAACTCCAATTTAATTATAAATCCAATGAAAATTAGACATATTCAGGAGCGATTTTAGTTCTGGGGTACAAATGTACCCCACAAAACCGTTTACGTATAGAAACAGTCACGAAACAGTTGTAGGGTTAATGGCACAGCAATAATTTGGCCGAATATTTTGCCAAAAGCGACTTTTAAATAGCATTTAAAACGACTAAATGCTTATCAGGTAGTCGTTAACACGCATTTTGTATGCATATTGGTTACCGGGGCGGGCACGTTTGAGCAGGATTTGTTTACATTAAATTGCATTTGTTAGGCTGATCGCAATACTGTGATGTAAATCTGAGTCAAAATGACAAGCCGTTGGATATTTTGATCTGTCAAAAATACATCTAGAACACGGTGTTCTCAATACGATGAGTTAGCCAACTGTTCTGAATATTGCTTATTCGATTTTGTTACTGTTTATCACTCATGTAACACACTCTTATTGTTTTTTTCTGCTGTCAGTCGTATATTGCAGACTAAATTTTTTGAAACATAGTGTTCTATTTGTGTTCCAAATTGTGGAAAATTTAAAACAGAATAGTCAAGCTTTCAAAAAAGTGCTCGAAAAATAAAACTGCATCTTCCCCATAAAAAATCCTCCCGATTATTCCACCGACTAAATCAGTTTGCGTCGGCACGATCGTCCGACTATGCCACCAATTAATCGGTCGATTGTTGCACCGATTCTTATGGGAGCTTAACATAGGCGTCTACCGACGCGACAACCGATTAAATATGTCCGACGAAATTTGCTAAAATCGGTCTATTTCAAACAATTATGCATGTAAATGAATAGGGGAGACTGAGGAGACTTGATCCCCTTTTTTATTTTTCAATCCTACTCCGTGGAATGATACAAAAACTATGTATTTTTTGTAGTTTTATATTGTTTCTAGGGTTGACTGATAATCATAAAAAAATTACATGGAAATATTATACTGGACATGAGCTATGAGCATTTTTGGAAAACAACGAAAAACTGGAAAATTCTTTGATTAGTGGAGACTCGATCCCTAATTTGGGGACACTTGATTATTTTTTGAAAACGTGTTTAAAAGAGCATGTAGGGTAGTAAGCCTATTTTTACCCTTTTTCTATTATCATCCTACCCATCTGAAGCCTTTGGTTAGAGCAGCTTCTGCCATCTTGGCTCAACGCATTGGCTCAAATGGTGTTGCGATAATTGGGGTACTCGATTAGAGTTTTTGCTACGCTCAAACAGAAGATATTCACCATTCTCAAGACAATTTTGTTATTAATTATAATAAGAGGCGAATGACCTTAAGGCTAAAACCTCTATAATCGAAAAAAAAATGGCTCCTAATAACAAAGCAAAGAAGCTGAAATAATAAAATGAATAATGAAATAATGTGGTATTCTCCCTAATAGGACAAAAATAGGTACCTAACTCCATTCAATGTTATAAATGTATTGTGGTATTGATTAAATGGTTGTGATTACATATTACTATTTTTGTTACTACATATTACGCATCTCTCACAAGATTTTTTTACGAATTCCCCAAATCTCTGTGCAATGTCGTTATTATGGTTGAGGAACATCAAATGTGGGATGCATGGTTGCTACGTATACTGTAGTAAACAATTACAGTTAAGTTTCTGTACGATGAAGCGTTGATTTTTGACAGTATTTTTTGTTATTTTATGGCAACAATGACTTCAATTGTTCTGGTGTGAATTTGGTTATTTTCAGTGGTGTGTATGAAGCATGATGAAGGGGATCAAATCTCCACAAATTTGAAGGGATCAAGTGAACCCATAGCATCTATTTCAGCAAATTTTAGCACAAGTGTAGCTGAACAAAAAAATCAGCTCAATCATAACGTATTCATATAATTGACATTCTCCTGTAATTCTGTATGCAAAAATATAGTATGTAGTGGGTTACTTTATCAATTGTATAAAAGTTTGAAAATTTAGAAAACAAATCTTCTTCAGTTCTTCCGAAATTTTTTTCTTTGAATCGGTAAAAATTCAGTAACACATGTCCAATTTATTTTTTTCTGTTAAAGAAACATATGTTTAGATAAAACTGCGCAACTTTCTAGTATATTCGATTAATGTATTCTGATCCGCCTTTGAGTTACAATGATGGGATCAAGTCTCCCCGGGGATCAAGTCTCCTCAGTCTCCCCTATAACGAGTGTTTTTTTTTCGTTTGATGTTAATAATTCTGGCGTTTACTTTGTAAAGATAAAGACAAGAGATAAAAGTATTTCACGTGAGATCTTTCGATCTTCAGAGAAAATGTATCAATACTCAATGTTTATCTACATTACTGACCTTTGGAGATGTTATTAGCTGACAATAGATTTATCCAGGTGCGTTGATGTTGAGTTGTTTTAACAATTGAATGTGAAGGTAAACAAATCATTTACACGGCGAATTTGGAGTCAATCAAACCACTTCTGGCTTTAAGGGATAGTATAAACATACGAGATCTCAGTGTGCGTATTTTCAACAACAATCAATATTTCGTATCCAGAAGATTCAAATGCTACACAAGAAGATGAGCCTACTACAATAAGTTTACTAAAAACTCATCATCGCAATTAAAATGGCTCGAGTTCTCTCGAAAAAATAGCAAGCGGTCATATTTGGTCCACGTGATGACAACTCACAGTATGTGTACATAACTAATTACTTTATTATTAGTGAAATCAAGTGTGCACTTGAAAAAGAAAAGTCATCGAATATGGGTTAATTCTGCCCATGCTTTGCAAACATTGCAAGTAGATAAAATTGCGCCTCATGCTAATTTCTCAACGCTACCGGACCGGATGATAAAATAAAAGAACCCATTCCACTCTGGACCCAAGGTGCTAACCGTGTCATTCCTCGGCTGTCGAAAGAATCTGTTTTGACAAGTTGTTAGCATAACGATTGGCACCTCTGATCAATCAATATTGCTACAGTGTGATAAGCATCGCACGGTTTTTTTTCGGTAGGAGCGAGCAGTCACAAATCAGACCCTGTCAGGAGTTGTAAAATATTCCCTTTTTGCCGATACGGAACGGGCGCAATGGCAAAAACCGTCCTTGATAAGCGGCTTTCGGCCAGTACAAGCTCAATGTCATCGATGGACAGTGACATCGAGCAGATGCGATTCCTTCAGAGAATGTAACAATCTTTTAAATCTTAGTTGCTAATCAATTTGATCATTTTGAATTTCTATGCAGTGAACAAATGGCAGCACCGGAGTTTCAAGTAGTAGTAACAAAGCCACCACCGGATATCGGCAGTTCACATTCACCCAGAAAGTTAACGCCCAACACCAGCTTCGTGTATAAACCGGAAAGTCGGCGGCAGACCACCATCAGTACACACAGCGATGATCTGCCCGAAACTGGCTCGCGACGACCTTCGCTATTCAACGGACAACCGAGACCGTCGTTCAGTGTGTATAAAAAACAAATGATGGAATTCCTGCAGCGTCACGGCAGCCGACTGTCACTATCGAAAAAGGACGAACTTCCGATTGTCACTGAAATGCGCAACAGAAACCGAGCGGTTGCCGAGTAGGTCTTTCGTGCGTAGTAAACTATAATATAACTCGACTAATCTATTGAACTATTTCACTTTCAGGGATCAATTCAGCACTGCCATCTCTGCGTTGTACGCCAAACTACTTATCGTACTCGGTATTGCATTCCCCATCACTGATGTCATTTCAGAGCGAGCTGTACACGGTGCCTTCCAGGGATTCTATCTCTACCTGTACTTTGTCAGTGTAGTTTTCGTAGGTTTTTTGTACATCGTCCGATTGCGACATCAGACTAAGCTGAAGATGCTCCTGGAACAGTACCGTAAGTACCATTATAATCCAATAACGCAAGAAAATTCTCCATCACTGGTCCCAGTTTGAAAAATCTGCCCTATCATGAATCAAGCGCTTTAAAACTTTCTAAATTAAGACAGACGCATCAGCGTCAGTGACGGATTGTTTTGTCGGGCCTATCATAGCAATCTTCAATGGGAATTTATTTGCGGTTTCTTTTTTCTTGTGTCGAGTGTTATCACGAGACTATTATAAGACTAGGTCTAGCTATCGGCTTTCACGCGTCATTACCGCTTTATAGCTCTCGTGCTGCAATTGCATCTATAATGCTAACCAGTTAAGATTAGATAGAAATTCTTCAAAAGAAGCATTTGCCGTCCAATAATTAGATTGAATATCTTGTTTAATCTGCCTTTGCTGCCCTCCCAAGTAGTACACTGAGAATTTTTTATAAATTGAAAGTGATGACATATAGCAGCACTTACATTTTTGAAAATGTTCAAAAGCATCCTTGCAAGAACTTGGTGTCACGTCCGTCCCCACACAGTTGATCACAAAAATACTTAATTCTATCAATTTACAGAACATCCCAACACCGTACCGGATCTGCTGAAGCCCAGCCGAACTCGGTTCGGATCGTTTTATCTCCGTGCCGGAGCAGTTGCCTTTGGAATCGGCAGCATGGTGCACTCCAGTCTGGAGTTCGGTCAGTACTTCGAATTGAAACGTAAGTCAAATATTAGCTTCAGCTACGACGACGAGCTGTCGAAATCGAATTTTACACCGATTCAATTCGATTCAGTCTCTCTCGGGAGGATCGAATCTATGCTGCACTTTCGAAACTAAAATTCAATCTGCTCTGTTCAGTGATGGGGCCATTTTGACATTTGGGGTGATGGTCATTTTTAGAACTTTACAAATTTTTCATTTTAGGATTAAATTTTCACATCTTCTCAATTTTAATTTTGCTTTATATTTTTTTAAATCTATTTTTAATAACGCCAACACCCTAAACCAATCGCAAACATTGAAAACCCTGCCCTAATCTCTATGCTCTCCGGTTCCGTCCAAACACGCACACACACAGGCGATGAAAGATGTCAAAATGTTCTAATTGCATTAATTCCGGCCGCCCGGATGGCCCTGTGCCTGGTGCAGATGCAGTTCATCTTCTTCAGCAGCGGTCAGTTCCACATGGACCGCCACAAGTTTGTAGCCCGCTTCGGCCTGATGCACATGCTGGCCACCAACATCTGCGAGTGGTTGTACGTGATTATCGAAGAAGCCAAGCACGAGATTGTACACATTGCCCACGGGGGGTTGCACGGCGGTGCGGCGGCGACTGCGGCAGCATCGGCAGTTACGGCGGCTGCATTAACAGGTAAGACTGCGTACTGGTGATGGTTGGCACAGTGGGAAATTTGTTAGTCAATAAAATATCATTTCTTACATTTCATGGTCGTATTTCCAGGACTTTCATTTTTTGAAATGTTCAGTATTATATTAGTCAATTTCCAACTATTTATTTTTTTTATTTTGGATGTCTTTCTTCTCTAAATTACTAATTATCCCAATCTATTGTTGGAAATTAAAAGTTATCCTAATTTTTTATTATCAAGGTGACCAAATTTTTATTGCAAAAACTTTAAGTTTCAATCACTATAATTTTGGATTACCTAAACTAAACAAAATAAAACTACAGTGATTTGTTGTTTAGAATCTGCTAAACGAATTTCGGATTCTTCATGCCCTCCATCTTCATGTTCATCGGAACAAAATGTTTAGAGAAAACGATTGACGTTTTGACAATATGAGTAACCTGTCAGAGTAACAATTTAGCACTGGGTGGAAATATACCACTTTTTGCGTACTCTCTCCGTAGAGTGTATTTGTTTTTAATCTTTTATACTCACCGCTGTTCTGGACCGTTCACATTTAGTTGTAAATTGTTGTTTATTTTCGCGTTTGTTAACGGTTTTGTTCATGCAGATAGGTTAGATAAATATCGTTTTATGTTTGTGAATAAGTAACATAAAGTTAGATAGGCCACAATCCTCCCTCGCTGTCGAAAAGTGTGCTGAATTGGTGGAATAATGAGAGACAGCGACGGCAGTGGTGGAAGGCAGGCGATTTGTTTACATCGTGCAGAAGACAGCCATCGAAGTTTGGGTATAAAGTGGCGGTTTAGGACAAAGGTCTGGAAAATATTCTATTTTTTTCGAGACAGTTTCCCGCCACGACCAACCAGTGAGGTTAAGTGTGCACGTGCGACAGTAAAAATTTCTGTCGAAAAGTGCCGGCCCGTGGTCCGGGTACTCAATAAAGAGTGGTACTGCTTTGCCGAAGGGGGACAGCTAAGTGCCAAGGAGTTTTTGCTTCCCCGGGTAATCGTCAAAGATCCTAAGTATCCGCCCCTCTCGCTGTAGAGGATAAGTCGAACGAGTCTTGCTCTCCTCTACAGCCATGCGAGGGAAGCAGGTAGGACAGCTACTCCGCCTGGGAAGAACACTGTGGGATCTTCCGGGATTTCTTACGAGGAGCAACCCAATCCGACAATATTTCGTCACCGACGCTAGGGAGGTTCCAATAAAGGAGCCTAGCTCAACTCCATTGATAAACGTTAAATTGTAGAGTGGACGTGGCGACTTAAAAGTTGGTAAATTTAAAAAAAATGTTTTGTTTACCTTTTTTGTTTATATACTTGATTCCGAATCCGCGTTAGAAGCATCTAGGCCGCCCTGTCAATAAGGGTCCGCTGGCAAGAACCCAAGTAGTGGGGACACCACTACTTACATACGGAAACGACTGTCTGGATAGTGCGAAGTCTTCGTGCAGTTTGACAAATATGACGCGTGGTGGCACATGTCGTGCGCTGGTGTATCGGAATCGATCGAAGGTCGAACATTGCAAAAAACAAATACTGGAAGCGGAAAAATGACATCTGTTCTGAAATGTTTCAACTTCGAAAGACCTAACCGGAATGTGCGGAAGAAAACACGGATGTGAACCGGAAACGTGAGAAGGATAGTATCAATGAGTTGGATAACCAGTATCGTCATCTCCAAGGACTTCCGATTGCCAGTTAGAAAAATGCAAACCCAAACTGTTGATAGGAGTAAACAACTTCAATCTGAGTGTCCCACTGCGTACGCAAGAAGGATTACGTTACGAACGAGCTGTTATCAAGACCAGATTTGGGCTGGTGTGCCCAAGACGTAAAAAGTGTAACGGTATAACACATACAGTGAACTGTCATTCTTGCAGCCGCTCTTGTACTCAACAGCTTTATGACACAGTGAGAGATTTTTTTTGCGCTAGATGATGTTGCGATCGTATTGGCAAATGCTTCGAGACGGGGCTATTATGGAGGTATGATCATATGGAGTTCCCTGACAGCTAAAAAATAGTTCTAAGACGTCTGGAGAAGAAACTGGCACTAGAACCATAGCTTAAGATCGTCTAGAAACAGTTGACTGCATACCAAACAAAAGGCTACGCTCATATACATCCAAAGAAGGAACTACTCTTTGCGGATCTGAAACGAGTTTGGTATGTACCACTAAGAGTGTTGATGAACCCTCGGAAGTCAGACAAAGTGCGAATAATTTTGGATGCAGCGGTGGAATCTCAACGCGGCGCTTCTGAAAGGTCCTGATCAGCTGATTTCACTAGCAGCAGTCGTGTTACGCTTTCGTCAGTTCAAAGTTGGAGTTACAGCATACATCAAAGAGTTGCTCCATCAAATCTTCATACGCAATGAAGATCGCTATTTATAGCAATTCTTCTAGCGTTCGGATCCCTCACGCCGTCCGGAGATCTTCGTGATGGATGTTTGGATCATCATGCTCATCCGTGTCAGCGCAGTTCGTGAAAAAGAAGAGTTCCGGGAACAATATCCCCAATGATGGATCGATAGATGCAGGGCACAGTCGAATACCATTATGTGGACGACTGCTTGGAGACTTTTGAGAGTGTAGAAGAAGCCTTGGGCGCCAGTCGAGAAAAGCGTATGATACACGAGGAAGGAAGTTTCCAGTTAGCATTCGAAACAGTGTAGAAGAGGTGACACATAATCAGCTAAAACGAAAAGCGTCGTTTTATGCGGTGGATTCGAGCGTGTACTGGAACTGCTGTAGAGTGTGGAAGGAGATGAACAAACAAGCTGTTGAGTACAATGTTGAAATGCCTAACGAGTTTCTTTGATCCACTAGGTTGTATAAGTTTCTTCCATATCTACCGTAAAATCAATGGGATGATGTTGAGAGTAGGCTGAAATGGAGAAGATCCTTCAGCGATGTTGGCGGCGTTACTTTCGCGAAGCGACTCTAGAACTCTATCATGAAGTGGAGCTACATATTTTCGTCGATGCTAGGAAGCAGTGTTGGGGACGCAGTTGATGAAATTCCTGGATGTTGCTCATAGTTTCATCATAGCGCTAAGGTATTTGTGGACTGCTGTTCGTGACCTGTTGTATCGGAGAAATACCACAACGGATTCCGGCGACTGGCATATTCCGAATGGTTTGACCGGGTCGATTTCGAAACCAATTGACCCCCCTACGCCACCCCCCAAAAAAACGGTTGGTTTCAAAAGCATCCAATGAAGGGCGTTCGTAGAACCAACGTAGGACAACTTCCAAATAACCGTTTAACAGACGTCCATCGTTGGATCCGTGATGAACGATCTTGAAGCATTCTTTTTTTGGCTTCTCAGTGGGAATTCACGTGCAGTTGCGTTAGTGCAGGATTACGGTTAATCGGTTGTAATTGTTGACAAATGAGGTTAAATCACAATACACTCTTATTTCATATACATTGCAACTGATTCTGATCGCAGTAGGCGTACGCGTCGGTCGCGGGCATTTTTCTCGTTCCCGTAAATTTTTTCAACAACAGAATCGAAGCGTATCTTTTTCAATTTGTCTTTTATTCTGGTGAAGCAAATATCATTTTTGTCGAGAAAGGATTGTGAAAAATTGATCTTCCCGATTAACAGTAGGTAACTAAAGAAATTTAATTTCAACGCGTATCATTCGGAAGAGGTGATAGGTTGTCCCGTGGACGGCAGATTCTACGCGTTTTGCAAGTCGTTTGTGCGTGCAAAATAAGATGATCTGTGGGCCGAATTTGGTATCCAGTCGAATATCGAGTTAACAGATAGTTGCCCTCCTATACTGAGAAGAACGCTTTGACCAAACGCGGACGCGATTTCTTAATCTGTGACGTTTTTCGCAAAAACCCGACCCTTACACGTTCAATATTTTTGTCAATACACAGTATTGACGATATTGCTTCACTATGTCAATCCCATTTGAAATGCACATCTTCAATACAACTTTTTTCCATTAAACGTACAATACTTTTGTCAATACTCTCTATAGTATTGAAACGTGTAAGGGCCGCTATATATGGCCATACACATTGCAACTGTGCTATTGTCCTACACGTCAAATAACTCAATAAAGCCGGATGTACCTGTTCCCAGTTACCTAGTCAAATCCACCTGGAAATCGAGCCGAAATTCTTCATGATTTCCCCCAGAATTCCGACTCCAACGAACCGTCAAATTCCGAGTCGGAATCGGTTTCCGCAAAAGCCAACCAGAGTTTCGCTTCATTTTCTGGCAAGTTAATTTGAGGAAAACTGTACAGAATTTAAGTCTCTATCCCGGGTACTTCCCGTCGGAATTTTATTACTTAAATGGCTCAACTGACTCCGAGTAGGCGTTTGTTGTCATTTGAGCTGGAATTCTGTGCAAAACCAGTCAGAATTTCGGTAATCATTTCAGTCCTGTCACATGCATATACCCGGTCAGCGTGGCAAGCAGAAAATTAGTTGAGCAAAGCGAAATTGATGCTGGCAGAGTTTCTGCCAGCATTTTGCGCGATTTGTGCGAGAATTTTGGCAAAGAATTCGCTCAAATGCAACAACCGTTTCTGACAGAAGCGGTTAAACCAACCGATGCTGCTCACTTTTATTCAGAATCCAGCCAGGAATGTACGGCCAAGATCTCTGTACACTTCCTGCCACATCTTTGTCAGATGTTGTGCTCGATTCGTGCTAAATTCTACCAGGTAGCAATTGCCAGGATCTTTGCACAGTTTATGTCCGAATTATGCCAGGGTTTTGCTCGGTTCCTGTCAAAATTTGCCAGAAAACGCGAGCGAAACCGAGTTTGCCCTAGCTCAACTAACCCGACAGGATGCGCAGAAATCTGACAGGGCTGCCAAACCAAAACTGACAGAAATCTAGCAGAGTAGCCTCTGCCAGAAAAATTGGTGACTGGGTGGGAGTCGGAAATCGGTTCTGTATTCAACCAAACCCAGCCAACAAAGCCATCCATAAAATAAACCTGAATTCTGGCTTACTTTTGCCAGGATTCCAGCCCAGAGACAACCGATACCGAGTCGGAGTCAATTGTTATTTGAGTCGGAATTCTCGCAGAAATCAATCGGAATTCAAGCTCATTTACCCAGTTAAACTCATTCCGGAACCGGTTCGGATTTCTGTATGGAGTCAGTATGGATTCCAACTCAAATGCAACAACCCATTCCGACTCAATCGGTTTCAGAATCGGTTGTTGCATTTGAGTTGGAATCCATGCTGACTCCATTCGTTATTGGAAAGGAGAACTTCTACTCAACCACCAACGACAACGCTTGAGCTTGTGCGACCACCCCTGGCTGCTACTCCGTTTTCGATCTGGACTAGCTGAAGTTGTACAGGGAATCAATAGATAATTATGCACAAGTGTCACGGGAGGACGATATTTGTTAGCAAATATAGCAGTTGGATTCTACTTCTTCTTTACCGACACCAGAGAGGTAACTTTAATATCTGGACTAGAGATATCGATCCATCAACTCATGGACCGGAGACCAACGGCTTCACTTCCCTTCCGAAGGAAGACGTGACCACAGATTTTTTCACCTCAGAAAAATCTCAACGACCATGACAGGAATTGAAACCAGGCCAACTGAAATGAGAGGCGGTCACGCTTACCGTTTCTACTCAATCACCAACGACAACGGACTAATAATAAACTATTGGGCCGCAGCCAGATTTATTCTGCACGGAAGAAGATTCGAAGCACTTGGAGACTCCTAGGGATGGACGAAAAACTAGGCCTGAAGCTGAAAGCCTGCAGCGGTTAAACGTCAGAAGAGGGAACGATAGGATGAGATGGTAAAAAAAATACATGAGACGACAGAGGAAAGCTTTGCTAGAAACGACGCGCGAAGTTTAACAAGTAGAGAAAGCATGAGTAGAATGAAGATAGGGAATAATCAACGAGCTGTGGATCCACCCGCGCTAGACAAAATGCAAAAGGTTATTCAAAAGCTGAAAATCGAGAAGGTCATTAGGAAGGACGAAATCCCGCCCGGACTTTTAACAGTCGGAAGTGACCGGCTGTACGAATCAAGAAGGACTATCAGGACATGTTTGATACGATGAAATGAAAAAAAAACTGAGGAACATCCAGCTCGTTCGCGACGTTAGATTGATTAAAGCAGGGCAATGGCACTCTCCGATGTATTGATCAAAATAGCACTCGAAGGTATGATCACAGAGAACAAACATCCATGATCGAACAAAAATATTTTAAAAACGTGTGTAAACATTTGAATTAATATACGATAAACACTAGCGCCGCCAAACCCACCTATCCCAATTATCCGTCAAATCCATGCCGGAACCGGTTCGAAATCCTGAATGGATTCAGTATGGAATCTTGCTCAAAGAAAACAACCGATTCCGACTCTATCGGTTGATGCATTTGAGCTGGAGTTCATGCTGGAAGTCCGAACCGGTTCCGGACTAGTTTGACCGGGTAGAGGAATAACCGCTGTCAATTCTGTCGAACTCAGCCACAAAAAACATGACGACAGTAGCGATACCTGGTTTGGATATCCCAACTACCTTCGAAACCGTTAGAGATTTTACACAAGTTGAATGCTGAAGATGGACGTCTGTTCTCTGTAGTATGATGCTCAGATCTGACGTGCAAAGGAACGGAACCATGATCACGAAATCTCACATGCTTCTTGGGTTCGCGTACAAAACCGACACCTTATTGGCGTTGATCGCAGAGTAGTGGAAGAGGCGTGTGTCACTTTTAAAACGGGAGGCTGCAAGAATTTGACTGCCTTAATAAACCCTGATAAGACAACTTCCATTATAGCTGGTAGCGAGCGAAATAGTCCGAAGGGTATTGGTTCCGATTTGGAAATCGATGCGGAATGGTTCGAGATTGTTGATTCGTTGAATATATCTTAGAATCTTGCGACAAGTGCGAATGGAACTTACTATAATTTTTGGGCGACTAACCCCGACACCAGAAAGGTGACTCCACCTTACTGAATCCTAGATATCGACCCATCAACACATGGACCGGGACCAACGGCTTTACTTCCCTTCCGAAGAAAGACGTGAACTATCACCGAGGATGAACAAAACTGAGTGATCGGCAATCCATAGATAGATCCATTCAGATCCGTGTTATCCATGATTTTTCTCATATCGTTAAGAAATAGGTAAAATAAACGCTACCCTGTGGAACACCAAGGAAAATGTCGGCTTCCGTTGATGTAGTTTTTAAATCTTGGAACGGACGTACATCTGAGTAGCTGCGAAAATCACTCGAGTATTTCCTCATACGCAATAAGACCTACTCGCGACCAAATTTGGAAACCCAAAAATTTGTGTGGCAGAAAATTAAGACAGCGTTTGCTTTTGAATCTTATATTTTTATTTATTAGGATGCATGCTTTCATAAAATCCAAATTTCTAAATTATTGATGTGAACCCAAGCTTAATTTGCGGACTTTCGATTTTATCCACACAGCGGTTCTCAACCTTGTTTGCTCCGCGGACCCCTTCGAAATCGCCTTGGGTCATCGCTGACCCCTTCCAAATTACCCTGGGCGGTTGCGGACCCCCACGGCTTAACATCGATTTATATGCTGTCAATATATTATTTTCAGCCTGATACGATAAAAAATTTGAAGTTTCAATATCCGTCTGGAAAAGATTTTCCTCTTCGCGGACCCTCAGCAACGACTTCACGGCCCCCAAGGGGTTTGCGAACCCCAAGTTGAGAGTCGCTGATCCACACCATTAAAGTTTTGATCGGATTTAATTGCGATTTTTGTTGCAATATTCGACATTTTTAAAAAAAATTCTAGTTCTAGCAGCCTGTTTGGGTTTGAACAGTTCTCGTTTCACGAGAACTCAATATCTTATGATTGGGTGCATCTCCGGGGGGTTAGGTGCATTGATCTCTTCAGTATAAAATGCACAAAATTCCTAGTGAAAAAATGTTAAATCTAGTTCTGAACGAGCTAAAAAAAACAAGTATTCCTTCACTCATTGAGGAAGATGTCCTTGTTAACCATTCAATTATGAAACGATTACTGCTTTTATCTGCAACTACAAATAGCCTGCCACACGGAATAAGTCAATTTTTTGCCAGCTGTCTAATGGATTATCAGTGCGGCCGCACATATTCGTTTGTCTTGCGCATTTTTCTCTCGATTTCATGGTTGACACTATTGATGTATTTAGTTATCTGACTGTGTTTATATGGACGGTACTAACAGGCCACTATTTCCTTCAGTGTCTTGCATCTCTTTCCCATCAAAATCTGCTCGCACACCGTCATCACCGCACACCGTCACGCATTTTCTTGTCCCACGCACGCCTCCAAAAGTTGCCTAATTGATGGAAAATTATTGTCCACCCCCTCTTTTTTCAATTGCAGACAACGACAACGGTGGGCTTAGCATTCGCAGCAGTATCGCCCTGAACGGGAGCCATCATCATCATCCGCTGCGCCATGCAACCAGTCGGGATCTATCGTCCAGTGCTTCCATCCACGGTTTCGAATGCCAGCGGACCAACATAATGGGGTCATTGGTACAGAATGCGGCCCCATTCCTGTTTCCCTGCACGATTGAGTACTCGCTAATCTGTGCCGTCATTCTGTTCGAGATGTGGAAGAAGGTACGCGAGAGCACCCGAGAGGCTAATGGATCGCGAAGAGGTTCCCGGAAAAGTCTGACCGGAAAAAGTGCCAACCTGCTGTCGGTCGACTGTTCGAATGCCCAGCGGGGGATGTTCGGTGGGATTCTGATCATCGTACTGACCATTATAGTGCTGATTATGTACTTTGTGCTGCAGAAGGAACGATTTTATAAAAAAGCGGCAACCATTGAAGTTACAATCAGCGAAATCATCATCTATAGTATAACGGCAGGGGCCGTTGTTTGGGCTATGTTCCGAATGAGAGATTTGAAATTTTCCCAGAAGAAAGGTGACGCTGGAATAAGTCTGGACTGTCGGTTGCTGGTTCTGGCGCAGGTCGGCATTTACATCTACTGTATGTTCAGTATCATTGGGACATTTTTCTCGATTGGCATCTCCGAGTATGCCACCGTTTATTCTTTGCTTGCTGAAATAATTTCCTTGATTCAAACATCCCTGCAAACGCTGTTTATCATGAACGCGTGGTGGCGTCGCTGCAAGGGTGCCAAACAGAACCGGACCAAACCGGGACGAGAAATTATCACGTTTCTTCTAATTGCCAACATGTCGATTTGGTTCATCAATACACTGATCAAGACGAACGCTAGCTTTCGGCCGACTTTGATGAACTTCTACGGTGTGTGGGCCTGGACGATCATCACGCATCTCTCGATGCCGCTGGCCATCTTCTACCGGTTCCATTCGACTATCTGTCTCTTCGAGGTATGGAAGAATACATTCAAAGTGAGATACGATCGCGGTAATTAGAGTTGAAAGACTGGGGTGTTTACAACGAAACCATGTGATGTCTAGGATAAGGTTTTATTAAGTTTTGTTGATGGCATACCGTCATTTTCGTTTGTTCAACGAATAAATGTCCATTTTCTTTTTTAACATGTGTTATTATTTATTGTTTACTCTTTGCTGAAATGAAGTCACGACAGTTTTAATTTAATTTTATTTTAAGTGGTGATCAATTAAATTGATTCTGGACCAATAAAAGCAGTGCAGAGAATCCAAATAGTTTGGTTTGGAATTGTTTGACATTTTTCAATAAAATGCCCGAAACCACAATCTATTCCTAATCATCTCGAAAAAGACGCTGAATAAACTATGATAAATACTAATCCTACTGTGTACCAGTTTCATACTCCTACATTATTTATGCTGAAAGAAGTAGCGCTTAAATCTATCACGAGCGTGAGACTAGACCGATAGTTCACCCGAACGACTGGAACTACCATACGGTTAACACGTCAACATGTGGCCAAAACTATCGTATCATTATACATATCAGTCACCGAGGGCGACAGGTTTGGTTTGGGCCGAACCCCGAGACCTGTTTGATTTATGCTACACAAGGCAGCCAGTTTGCCACTGGATAAGTGTGGCTACATTTACTAGTATGGAATTAAAGGCAAGCGAAACGTTTAATTTCATGCTACCTCCGTACCGGTAGAAGCTGCCGTTGCTTGACTAAACCGTGAGCAATTTATTGTGAACTTATAGAAAATATGCTGAGTTAATTATATTGACACCAGTCTCACTAGCAGACAAATTGCATTCTCGGAGCTGTCGTAAATCAGGAAGCCGGTTTCAAACCGGACAGCATGATAGTTTAAATTTAATGCGTGCGTACACGAAATATCCATGTTTGCAAAACGGTTCAACAATTCGATCATGTTTTCTTTTAGTTTCCAACTCTTTTTCTTTATTTGCTTTATTTGCGCAAGTCTCAGTTCCAATCTCAAAAAAAAAATGGTCATAAATCATTAAGCTAATCTTGCAACAACGCCAATCACGGCAACACGATTGGCTGTGATTTGGTAATTCAGGAACCGATAGCAGTTGGAACGCTTTTCGATATCGTCCAAAAACTTGCAATCGAAACTTAAGCCAGGGCCACGAAGAAGCCGATACGATAAAAACTAATCCCTACTTTAAATTTATAACAACCCGATTGATTGCAGCCAGATGTTGATTTGATGTAGCACCACCGTTCGAAAAGTTGAGTTGAAATAACAGCTCGAGGTCATAAATGAATCAATTGAGTTTACGGTTTATTACTGATTACACAGGGTATGATCCATGTTCAACCCCCGAGTCTTAAAACTTTAACTTAATGTTGAAGCGCTGCGATTGAGAGTATGGTGATATATTAGATTTCAAAATCGGGCTGGTATTTTTGATGCTAAATGACTTCAAAATGCATAAAGCGTCAAAATTTGATGTTATCTCAAAAAAAACTTTTTGACGAAAATTGACTTTTTTGACGATTTTTGTTCAAAGGGGGGAGTAAAGGAAAATTTCAAAATCGAATTTGCATTTTCGATGCCAAATGACTTTAAAATGCATGAAACGTCGAGATTCGATGGAATCTCGAGAAATTTTTTTTTTAACGAAAGTCCTTTTTTGGACTTTTTTTGTTCAAAGGGGGGAAAATTTCAAAATCGGGCTGGTATTTTTGATGCGCCAAATGACTTCAAAATGCATAAAGCGTCAAAATTTGATGTTATCTCGAAAAATAATTTTTGACGAAAATTGACTTTTTTTGGCGATTTTTGTTCAAAGGGGGGAGTAAAGGAAAATTTACATTTTCGATGCCAAATGACTTCAAAATGCATGAAACGTCGAGATTTGATGGAATCTCGAGAAAAAAATTTTTTAACGAAAGTTCTTTTTTGGACTTTTTTTGTGCAAAAGGGGAAAAATTTCAAAATCGAGCTGGTATTATTGATGTCAAATGACTTCAAAATGCATAAAGCGTCAAAATTTGATGTTATCTCGAAAAAATTTTTTTGACGAAGATTGACTTTTTTGACGATTTTTGTTCAAAGGGGGGAGTAAAGGAAAATTTCAAAATCGAATTTGCATTTTCGATGCCAAATGACTTTAAAATGCGTGAAACGTCGAGATTCGATGGAATCTCGAGAAATTTTTTTTTTAACGAAAGTCCTTTTTTGGACTTTTTTTGTTCAAAGGGGGGAAAATTTCAAAATCGGGCTGGTATTTTTGATGCGCCAAATGACTTCAAAATGCATAAAGCGTCAAAATTTGATGTTATCTCGAAAAATAATTTTTGACGAAAATTGACTTTTTTTGGCGATTTTTGTTCAAAGGGGGGAGTAAAGGAAAATTTCAAAATCGAATTTACATTTTCGATGCCAAATGACTTCAAAATGCATGAAACGTCGAGATTTGATGGAATCTCGAGAAAAAAATTTTTTAACGAAAGTTCTTTTTTGGACTTTTTTTGTTCAAAAGGGGAAAAATTTCAAAATCGAGCTGGTATTATTGATGTCAAATGACTTCAAAATGCATAAAGCGTCAAAATTTGATGTTATCTCGAAAAAAATTTTTTGACGAAGATTGACTTTTTTGACGATTTTTGTTCAAAGGGGGGAGTAAAGGAAAATTTCAAAATCGAATTTGCATTTTCGATGCCAAATGACTTTAAAATGCATGAAACGTCGAGATTCGATGGAATCTCGAGAAATTTTTTTTTTAACGAAAGTCCTTTTTTGGACTTTTTTTGTTCAAAGGGGGGAAAATTTCAAAATCGGGCTGGTATTTTTGATGCGCCAAATGACTTCAAAATGCATAAAGCGTCAAAATTTGATGTTATCTCGAAAAATAATTTTTGACGAAAATTGACTTTTTTTGGCGATTTTTGTTCAAAGGGGGGAGTAAAGGAAAATTTACATTTTCGATGCCAAATGACTTCAAAATGCATGAAACGTCGAGATTTGATGGAATCTCGAGAAAAAAATTTTTTAACGAAAGTTCTTTTTTGGACTTTTTTTGTTCAAAAGGGGAAAAATTTCAAAATCGAGCTGGTATTATTGATGTCAAATGACTTCAAAATGCATAAAGCGTCAAAATTTGATGTTATCTCGAAAAAAATTTTTTGACGAAGATTGACTTTTTTGACGATTTTTGTTCAAAGGGGGGAGTAAAGGAAAATTTCAAAATCGAATTTGCATTTTCGATGCCAAATGACTTTAAAATGCATGAAACGTCGAGATTCGATGGAATCTCGAGAAATTTTTTTTTTTAACGAAAGTCCTTTTTTGGACTTTTTTTGTTCAAAGGGGGGAAAATTTCAAAATCGGGCTGGTATTTTTGATGCGCCAAATGACTTCAAAATGCATAAAGCGTCAAAATTTGATGTTATCTCGAAAAATAATTTTTAACGAAAATTGACTTTTTTTGGCGATTTTTGTTCAAAGGGGGGAGTAAAGGAAAATTTCAAAATCGAATTTACATTTTCGATGCCAAATGACTTCAAAATGCATGAAACGTCGAGATTTGATGGAATCTCGAGAAAAAATTTTTTTAACGAAAGTTCTTTTTTGGACTTTTTTTGTTCAAAAGGGGAAAAATTTCAAAATCGAGCTGGTATTATTGATGTCAAATGACTTCAAAATGCATAAAGCGTCAAAATTTGATGTTATCTCGAAAAAATTTTTTTGACGAAGATTGACTTTTTTGACGATTTTTGTTCAAAGGGGGGAGTAAAGGAAAATTTCAAAATCGAATTTGCATTTTCGATGCCAAATGACTTTAAAATGCATGAAACGTCGAGATTCGATGGAATCTCGAGAAATTTTTTTTTTAACGAAAGTCCTTTTTTGGACTTTTTTTGTTCAAAGGGGGAAAAATTTCAAAATCGGGCTGGTATTTTTGATGCCAAATGACTTCAAAATGCATAAAGCGTCAAAATTTGATGTTATCTCGAAAAATTTTTTTTGACGAAGATTGACTTTTTTGACGATTTTTGTTCAAAGGGGGGGGGAGTAAAGGAAAATTTCAACATCGAATTTGCATTTTCGATGCCAAATGACTTTAAAATGCATGAAACGTCGAGATTCGATGGAATCTCGAGAAAAAAATTTTTTTAACGAAAGTTCTTTTTTGGACTTTTTTGTCAATCAGATACTAAAAATGCGATTTAGAAATCTTAAATAGTTTCTGATTAAATTCAAATTAGTTTAATCAATCCGGTTGGAAAAAATTGATCCCGAATGGCAGAAGCATTTACTAGCACAATTCAAGTAAACTCGCCCACCAATTAGGTTTAAACATATTTCAAAATCCTCCAAAACGGGTCAAACGATCTGTTGGACGTCGTCGGCATCAATTTCTTAGGGGGTAATTAAAATCGTCCCAGTACCCAGTCACAAAATTTTCTGGCAGAGTCCGCTCTGCTAGATTTCTGTCAGTCTTGGTTTGGCAGCCCTGTCAGATTTCTGCGCGTATTCAGTCGGGTTAGTTGAGCTAGGGCGAACTCGGTTTCGCTCGCGTTTTCTGGCAAATTTTGACAGGAACCGAGCAAAATCCTGGCATAACTCGGACATAAACTGTGCAAAGATCCTGGGAATTGCTACCTGGTAGAATTTAGCACGAATCGAGCAAAACATCTGACAAAGATGTGGCAGGAAGCAGGCAGAGATCTTGGCCGTACATTTCTGGCTGGATTGTGGATAAAAGTGAACAGCGATTTAACCGCTTCTGTCAGAAACGGTTGTTGCATTTGAGCGAATTCGTTGCCAGAATTCTCGCACAAATCGCGCAATATGCTCGCAGAAACTCTGCCAGCATCAATTTCACTTTGCTCAACTTTTGCTAACTTTCAGCTTGCCACGCTGACCGGGTACCCCGATACACATCAGTTGACAAGCCCATCAGAATACGTTATCTTTAGGTATTTTAATATAATAACCACAGAGAACAGACATCCATCTTCAGCATTCAACTTGTGTAAAATCTCTAACGGTTTCGAAGGTAGTTGGGATATCCAAACCAGGTGCGCTACTGTCGTCATGTTTTTTTTGTGGCTGAGTTCGACAGTATTGACAGCGGTTATTCCTCTACCCAGTCAAACTAGTTCGGAACCGGTTCGGACTTCCAGCATGAATTTCAGCTCAAATGCATCAACCGATAGAGTCGGAATCGGTTGTTTTCTTTGAGCAAGATTCCATACTGAATCCATCAGGATTTCGAACCGGTTCCGGAATGGATTTGACGGATAGTTGGGATAGGTTGGTGTGGCAGCACCAGTGTTTATTGTATATTGTATATATTGTATATTAATTCAAATGTTTTTTAAATATTTTTGTTCGATCATGGATGTCTGTTCTCTGTGCTTTCTTGTTTTAAGATTATTTTCTTTTGTTTTTCTTTTATTTTTTTGTACATTATTTCTTCTTTTGTTTTGCCTTTCTCATATAGAAAGGTTATGCAATCACTCTAAAAATCGTCAACCTAACCTCCGGGCCGGGAGTCATATACCATTCGACTCAGGTCGTCGAGATCGGAAAATGTCTGTTTTTTTTTGAGAGCAGTAAAAAAAAAATCAGGAAAACCCTAAGACCTGAGGGAAAATGTACAAAAACCCCAATGTCTCAGGGAACGGGTTTGGGCTGCCATCACCCGACCCGCTAAAAAACCACTGCTCTTGCCCAGAACCTGATTCCTCTCCGGCACTACCATACGGCATTACTTCGGGGAGGGGTTTTTATGCGCATAGCACACACTCTAATTCAACTACTTACTAGTTCGTTTCTTCCGCAGGGTTACAGCACCACTCCTCGACTCACCATCAATTCTCCACCATCCACACAGACTGGCAATTTCTGCATGGCAGTCGGAAAGCTGGCTGTGAGTCAAGACTTAGTGCTCCTCCCCTACGAAAACTTCAGACTGTCTAATTCACCGAGCCCTTCGGTTCCCTTGTGCCAGTTAGCACCGCAACTCCCTTCTCGCACCATTCAGCGCCGTTTACTCGTTGAGCACCAGACTTGTTCGCGAACTACTCGGTCTAGTCCCCGACGATGGACCTAGCCTACTCCGAAGGAAAATCTCCCGGCGAGAGAAGTTCTCCCGAAACCGAGCCAACCAACCAGGTGTCGAGGTCAGTTTGGCGATTCCGGTGGAGCAGGGCGTCCGGTTCACTGGCGCCCCGATGACCCGAACCCGGTGCTACGTCGCGTACTACTCAACTGGTCCCCGTCGGTGGACCTAGTCTACACTATGGTCGATCTGGCGATTCCAGTTGGAGTGTAACTTCCAGTTCATCGGAGCTTCAATGGCTCGAAGCCGTGTACTGCTACGTTGATGGTCGTTGCTCCTCTCGCCAGCTTCGTTGCAACGCTGACATGATTTGAACGACGGTCTTTGGACAATATTGTTCATGTTAACGTCCTCACCGACAATGGTTCTCATCTCGTTTTGCTCGTGCTCGAATCGCGGGCATTCGAGGACCACATGCTCAGGCGTCTCCTCTGCATCACCGCACGCGATGCAGAACGGCGAACTCGCGTGGCCGAACCTGTTCAGATACTTTTTGAAACAGCCGTGACCAGACAAGAACTGCGTCATGTGGAAGTTCACCTCCCTGTGCGCTCTGTTCACCCAGACCGACAAGCGTGGAATTAGTCGATGGGTCCATCTACCGTTAACAGCATTATCCCACTGATGCTGCCATTTGATTAAGGTGTCAGCTCGGACTCGTTTACGGACTCCTCTCGTGCCTCGATCCCTATAACACTCGCTATCTTCTTCGAGTAGGAGGTTTATGGGAATCGTTCCACCTATCACGTAGGCTGCCTCTGACGAGATAGTTCGATACGCGCCAGACACCCGCATGGCCATCAGCCTAAACGTGCTGTTCAGCCGAGATGTGTTCCTCTTCGTCTGCAGTGCCGTCACCCAAGCAGGTCCTGCATATCTGAGCACCGATGAGTCGCTTTTTACTGCTGCTGATCGTCGAATTGTTGGGCATGATCCGAGATAGTGCCGAAATCACTTTTACGGCCTTCCCGCATGCATGGTGGATGTGGCTATTAAAGTTTAGCCGATCGTCTATCATCACTCCCAGTTGTTTAGTTTCCCGCTGTGAGTCGATGATATAATCTCCGACCGAAATTCTTGCCTGCTGCACTGCCTTTCGATTGCTTATCAGAACCATTTCAGTTTTGTGGTGAGTCAACGTCAGCTTCTTCTCGCGCATCCAGTCCTCCACAACATCTATCGCCTCCGTTGCGAGTAGTTCCACTTCCTCAAGTGATTCGCCGGTCACTAGAAGCACCACGTCGTCCGCAAAATCGACAATCTTCACGCTCCTGGGGAGGCTCAGCTTCAGCACTCCGTCGTACATAGTATTCCAGAGAGTTGGGCCGAGAATGGAACCCTGTGGAACGCCCGCTGTTACGGTTACACTTCTTTTGTGTATGTGTGTGTGTATGTGGAAAAATGTCACATCTGTTTCTCAGAGGTGGCTGGACCGATTTGCACAAACTTAGTCTCAAATGAAAGGAACAACCTTCCCATCGGCTGCTATTGATTTTTTAATTGATTGGACTTCTGGTTCCGGAATTACGGATTGAAGAGTGCGACCACACAGCAAATTCCCATATAAACTGAAATGAAAAATTCTCAAAGGGAAAATTTGAAAATCGAATTTGTATTTGGGATGCCTAATGACTTTAAAATGCATGAAACGTTGAGATTTGATGTAAACTCGAAAAAAAATTTTTTTGGCGAAAATTGACTTTTTTGGACTTTGGCACCTTTTTGCCTTTCTCATATAGAAAGGTTATGCAATCACTCTAAAAATCGCCAACCTAATCCGGGCGCGCGATTTTTTTTTACTTATTTAGGCGTAGGTATGCAATGAGGGGTGCTACTTTAAAATTGAAACTAGTTTAAAATTTCTTAACAAGTTGATAATTTTCGGCAGGGTCCGGACCCCCCGATCCTCTTCCTTGATCCGCCGCTGGTTTCAAGCGATGTTTCAGTGTCGACACATAGCATCTCAAGATCGTGGTTGTCGATCCATTGTATGTATAGGCAAATCGTACTGAATATGTAATATTTATTTCCACCGTTGTATTGAACATAACACGCTATGGAATCAGAGTTTGGACAAATGAGAAAGGCACAATTGCACCACTAGGTGGATTAAAACAGGTTTTTTAATATTGGTTTAAGTTTTGAGCGCTTTGCTTCTTTTTGTTTTTTAATTTTTGTTTTGCGTCTTTATTTCTTGCTTGATTGTTTTGTTGTTTTCCGTTTTGATGTTCTCTGATTCTTGTTTTTTCGTGCTTTGTTTATTGTATACTTTTCAATTTTTCAAACTTGTAGAGATTTTCATCGATTCTTTGAAGTAGTTATGCTCTTGAGATAAGCTTTTTAACGATTGTCAAAAACAATCACCCTATCTAAAAATTAACTCCCGAAAGTTGAAAAGTATGATTTTAATCACTATGCTATTTCACCCTAAGTAGAAAAATTGGGTAAACACCAAAATTTCTCACCAGGGTGAAAATTTTGTGGTAAAACCAGTCTTCGTGTATGAAGGACAGAAATCCTAACTTATTAGTCATGGGTGCGTTTCGACTTCGTCTCTTCAGAAACCGACAATAACTTTTTGTCGGAATAGATTAGCGCCGGCTTGACGCTTAATCCCTAAAACTAAAACACACTTTGTGTTTCAATCGTACCCATGACCAATGTTTTTTTAATGTTTAGTGTTCCACTCGTCAGTAACTGACACCAACTTGCTGCCAGTTAGACAATGATGATGATATGATTGCCACTCATTGTAGCAACAACCAGTAGCAATGGACAGTTTCTCTAGCATAAGTTGTTCTTGCTTCACATACTCGTCATATTCAGCCCGCCATTGTCTTAAGGGCCAAAAGGGAAATGGGTGGACCCGTAAGCAGATACCCTTACGCGCATTCCACGGGCATTATAAAGATTAACCTTCCAATGACAAAATTCTATTTCAAGTTGTGAAGCAAGCCATTATATAGAGAGATGTCCCAATGGGTGGGGAGATGAGCCCGCCCATTTTCCACGCATTGTTATGGTAGGGAACTGTCATTCCCACTCTCCCATCCAATTCGCTTCAAAGAGTGCTCAGACGGTTCCTCCTCTTTTCCAATAATGATGTGATAAACTTACTACCAGCTAGACAATATGCCCGAACTAACACCGAATTGGCGCCAGTTAGACACTAAATCAAAACAGTTCACACAACGGGTGTGAACGCCTAAAGCTGCTTGGCTGGTACCGAGTGATGTCTCGGTTACCCAAGCACAGAAGATCTGGGTCGCTGACGAGTGTAGGGAAACAAACTGTCTTTTGGCACGAGAGCGACATGCTTGTGAGTATGCAACCTTCATTTTTCCCTAACGGAAACTATCCTTAACGACGGTAGAAACACAAAAAAACTCATTGGTTTGGCAAGCAGTTGGTTCCCGCATACTGAAAAGCGAATTTTCGATAAATCTTTGACAGGATCGTAAAACCACTGAGAACAGACGTCCATCTTCAGCATTCAACTTGTGTAATAATCCCTAACGGCACAGAGAACAGACATCCATGATCGAATAAAAAAATTTAAAAACGTGTGTAAACATTTGAATTAATATACGATAAACACTAACGCCGCCACACTAACCTATCCCAACTATCCGTCAAATCCATTCCGGAACCGGTTCGACATCCTGAATTAATTCAGTATGGAGTCTTGCTCAAAGAAAACAACCGATTCCGACTATATCTGTTGATGAATTTGAGCTGGAATTCATGCTGGAAGTCCGAACCGGTTCCGCACTAGTTTGGCTGGGTAGAAGAAAAACCGCTGTCAATTCAGTCGAACTCAGCCACAAAAAAACATGACGACAGTAGCGCACCTGCCCTCTAAGAACGGTTGGTTTCAAAATCGTCCAACGAAGGACGTTCGTTGGACCAATTTGGACGACGTCCAAATAACCGTTCAACAAACGTCCATCGTTGGACCCGTGTTGAACGATTTTGAAACAATTTTTTGGACGTCTCAGTGGGTGGTTTGGATATCCCAACTTCCTTCGAAACCGATAGAGATTTTTACACAAGTTGAATGCTGAAGATGGAGGTCTGTTCTATTTGCTAACGGTTTTGAAGGTAGTTGGGATATCCAAACCAGGTGCGCTACTGTCATGTTTTTTTTTGGCTGAGTTCGACTTAATTGGCAGCGGTTATACTTCTACCCACCCACTGAGACGTCCAAAAAATGTTTCAAAATCGTTCAACACGGGTCCAACGATTGAACGGTTATTTGGACTTCGTTCAAATTGGTCCAACGAACGTCCTTCATTGGACGATTTTGAAACCAACCGTTCCCTCTAAGAACGGTTGGTTTCAAAATCGTCCAATGAAGGACGTTCGTTGGACCAATTTGGACAACGTCCAAATAACCGTTCAACGAAGGTCCATCGTTGGACCCGTGTTGAACGATTTTGAAACAATTTTTTGGACGTCTCAGTGGGTTCTTAGAGGGCAGTTTAACTAGTCCGGAACCGGTTCGGACTCCCAGTATGAATTCCAGCTCAAATGCATCAACCGATAGAGTCGGAATCGGTTGTTTTCTTTGGGCATGATTACATTCTGAATCCATTCAAGATTTCGAACCGCTTCCGGAATGGATTTGACGCCTAGTTGGGATAAGTTAATGTGGCGGCGCTAGTGTTTATTGTATATTAATTCAAATGTTTACACACGTTTTTTTAAATATTTTTGTTCGTTCATGGATGTCTGCTCTCTGTGCTATTAGTTCGATTACGAAAGACCTTTTATTCATTTACTATCCTTTGAAATGTACTTTACTATCACTTGAAGATGTAATTACCGGTTGATAAAATATTCGACAGTCATCCTCGTCAACCATCCGTATCAATGGCAGTATCTTCAGCAAGTGCGCAACCACTTATTGACGGTGCATCTGTAATAATGCACCATACAAAAATTAAACCAGATTAATCAAACGGTCGCTCTTCTTTCGCAGGAAATGTTATGGTTTTTCGCCAAAAAGGAAAAAGAGTTTTAAATGGCAGCTTCGAGCGATAACTCCCTGCTGAGTAGATTCGAGGGAGATTTTTTGTCAAATGATTATAAGCCTCTATCGAACCACATTTGAACGATCGCAAGAGTTAATCTAATCACTTCATTGCACTACAATAAAGCGCTGACGTGTGAAATGTAGCCGGACGTCCATTGATCTTGGCATTGTGTGACGATGCTTCGCCTTTTTGGGAGCAACTTTGTTTCATATTTGCCGCAAGAAAACTGACGTCATTGGAAAAATTATGAAGGGGAATTGTGGGAAAAACCGACACTGTGGGTAAAACCGACACCCCACAACTTTTCCTAGAAATCAAATTTTTATTCATTTCATAATGATACAATATTATTAGTACGTTTATTCAGAGCATTTGAAGAAAAATTGGATTTACGTTGGTGCGCCGAATGTCATAAAAATTAACAAAACATTCGACAGCAGCGTTCATATTCGTCTGGATGTAAAATTTCGTTGGTAGATTTTAAGGTTTTAACCGAACGAAAGCTTTTCAAATCACCCCATTTTTCAATACCTATTATTATCAGCCTGTCCTATGATCAACTAGGTGCATTGAAGACGAGTTTGAAAAATTCAATATTTTTAATTGCTTTTATAAAAAAATGTGCGCTGTTGGGGTAAAACCGACACTCTATGGTTAGGGTAAAACCGACACCCTGTTAAGATGGTTGTGTATAGTTGCGATTCATTTCAAAATACTGGGGGTCTTTGTGACACTTCAATTAGCCTATTAGAACACTATAGTATTAGCAGAAATACACAGAAATACTTTTATTGTGTTTATTTCTTGTAAGTCTCCTTAAAAATCAAAAATTGGAATTTTTGCTTATCTGATTCTAACGAAGCTTTTGCTATTTCTGCAAAAAGGTCATCAAACCGAAATTTTAGTGTTCTCTTGGTTTGTCATAGACGAATTTTATCACAATGAGACAATGATATTATGTATACCCCAATAGATCGTTGATGATCAGAGTCCGAAAAATCAAATCTGAAAAAGATAGTTTTACTAAGAACTGTGGGTGTGTCACTTATAAGTGAATGAATCCAATTAGCAGAACGTAGAACGCTTGAAAATCTTCTCTTATGAAATAAAATGACACTGGAGGTTGCAATGATGTGCGCAAGGATTATGTGGAAATACTCATATCAATAAATAATCCTATAGCATAAAATACTCTTATTTATAGTACTACGCTTTCGAACTTTCTTCCCCTCACTACATGATGAAGCAATAAAAAGCACATATTTGCATCATACATACTCACACTTTTTTAATCACGCATATATCTCATTTTTAATAAAGATAAAGATTTTAATAAAGTGGAGAGAAAATAAATTAAAGGGGTGTCGATCTTACCCCTATGGGGTGTCGGTTTTACCCGCAGTGCTTACAAAAAGTCACTTTGTTTTCCAAGTTTTACAACCAATATTTTTTTATGAAATTAATTTTTTGAAGCGCTGAAAAAATTAAGTCTTGTTAAGAATTTTCTGAAGAAGAATTCTGCATAAAAATTATAATTTTATTGGTTTTGTGGCAACTTAGAAAAAGTGTTAAGCTTAAGGTGTCGGTTTTAACCATAATTCCCCAACCCTAAATCTCTCTCTCGGGGAATGACGCGTTTGAGAATAAAAAATAATGAGGAATTGCGAAACATGTTTTACATATAGTAGAACCGATAATAACGCTGATAAGCTGAGATTGCAGTCGATCGGTTCCTATACTGTAAATTTTGTGTAGGGATTTGATGTAATCTTGAATATTTCAGCAAGTTCAATAATCGCATCGAATGTTCTGCACTGATTTTAACACTTGGGCTATTTTATGTTGATCGATCACATAAGGATTGGGCAGTAAATTATATTTTCGGTTATTTGATAACATATCGATATGGTTGTGAAAAATAGGTGTTTTGAACAAGCGAACGAATGAATCATGATATTTAAAATTGGGCTAAGCAATTAAAGTGTTTTCAATGAAAGCTTAAAATGTCAAAAAAGCGACCAAGACTTTGTAAATAATTATTTTTATGACCTTGAATTGGATATTTTCGAGCGATTACATGAGATTACGATGCGCAATGAAGCAACATGGTGAGTTTTTAGACGAAACTCAAAGACGAATATATTTTTAGATATTATTAAGTTTAAAAAATTAAAAGGTTCACAAATATCAGTTTCAACCATAAAAGTTTGACTTGATTATTAACACATGTTTAATGCTGTAATTTGTACAACATTTCAAATCGAATTAGGTGCGAAAGCTCCACAGAAACCATCGCTTCAACATACATTAATTATAGATTTTTTTTATTTGGATCGACTAAATATAGCAATTTAACTATTGTAACCTTTGCTTAAAATATCGACATTTCTGATTTGTTCCATTTATTTCGTGCCATTTCCAATCCAACCAGCAGAGGTTAAAAGTTATTCAGTTGCGCCAACCGCAACCGAACCTGGCATACCTCAATTTATGTATAATAAAAAGCTTCGAACATATTTTCATTACCATCAGCCATCCATTCCGCTCACCCGGCGGAATGGCACGTTCATTTAAAAATAAACCAGTCACTTGCGCGAAAGCCAATGAATAAAATCATAATTCAGTGCACTCAGCTCACGTTCCGTTGTGCATTGCATAGCTACCTACATACATGTGCACTCCTTTCGCGCCCATTAATTAAATTCGCATCGATACCAGCTCAATGCATTTGGATCGGTTTTCTTCTCTCACCGTGCGTTGTCTCCAACTCCGACAGTGGATAACATGACTCACGAGTTCGGTATCACCACCGTTCAATTCTGATAGCAATTTACATTTCCACGAGCCACACAATAGGGTCAGATACTCGAATATGCGTACCCTTGCTTTTTTTAACTCACATAATAAAGCAATGTTTGAAGTAGATGGAATTATTATACCCAATCTGATGAAAATAACACATTAAAATTCATTGTTTCATGACGCTTGACATTGACAAAAACACATCAGCATAATCGACACGAACCCTATGCAGCAAGGTTGACATCGGATGGCAAATACCCCCTTGCAAAAAAATATGAGCAAACTTTGTAAGCCAGTAATTATTACTTGTATTAATAATCAGCTTTTAATGTCAAATCGTTTTCGCCCACAAAGATCAAAATACTGCTCGATACGTGTATAGAGACATTTATGAGAAATTATTTAATGTCATAAGTCGAATCGAAGTTGGCCGGCCTGCTAGTTAGCCGAGTGCAGTGGAAAATCACGTGAACCTCTCTGAAACGGAAAAGCACATGACATTAACGATCGAACATGCCCCGTAAGGCAAATTTGCCGTTTAACATGACACTATATAAGTCAAGCCTGTTTTGGGTAAGTTGGGGTAAGAGTTGAATTTGTCACATTGTATCACTATGCGGTGGACCAACTGTCAAAATACACATGAGGGATTGTATGGACGTAGTCTTACTTGATAAGCAGAGCTGATAACAGTTTCACAGAAGAGAAAAGCTTCAAATTGTATTTAGACAGTGATCTTTCACATGCAGATCATCACGAAACTTTTACAGAAGCATTGGTTTCCCATTTGGAGGCAAGTGTTCAAAATATTATACACTTACAGATAGGCTGACACTTTTGCCTCACATTCTCCTCAAGTATTACAGCAGTAGTGGCGCCAGTCAATCATGCCTGCAGCCAGTTCGATCTCTATTCAAACAAAGTGATTGTAAGTGATCGACATGCATCTCGTGACACCGGACTCCATAGCTACCGGCGCTGGTTATATTGTTGCTGGGTTGACACACTAAGCACACCGATATCTTTTACGTCGACAGGGCCAGGGTCTCACCGGAGACCCTAAATGTCCAACGTTGCGTTGCAATAACATCAACCGAAAATGTTATGGGCTGTTCTATTTTACATCACCGACTAAAACAGATCGATCACAATGATGTTCTATTTTTCGAGCACTTTTTTGGATGAGATTTGGAACAGCTCGACTATTCTGATTTAAATTTTCCACAATTTGAAACAAGAATAGAACACTGTTTTAAATATTTTTCATTGGTATGTGACGATTGGCAGCAGAAGTCAAATAAGTGATAAACAATAACAAAATCGAAAAAAAAACATTGGAACAGGTGGCTAAATCATCGTATTAGGAACACCGTGTTCTAGATGTATTTTGACAGATCCAAATTATCCGACGGCTTGTCACCTTGAAACGAATTTACATCACAGCATTGTGACCCAGTTAAACTCATTCCGGAACCGGTTCGGATTTCTGAATGGAGTCATTATGGATTCCAAATCAAATGCAACAACCGATTCCGACTCAGAATCGGTTGTTGCATTTGATTTGGAATCCATACTGACTCCATTCAGGATTTCGAATCAAATTCCGAATGGTTGGACCGGGGAACAGCCTCAGGGGGAAACTGCATACACGAACCACCCCATTAACGTTCAAAAAAATTGTTTCAAAATCGTTCAACACGGGTCCAACGATGAACGTCTGTTGAACGGTTATTTGGACGTCATCCAACGTTGGTCCAACGAATGTCCTTCATTGAACGATTTTGAAACCAACCGTACTTAGAGGGAACCGATTTTAGTTAGAATCGGCTGTGTCACTGTAGCCGGAATACTAACTAGAACCAGCCAAAACTCTGGTTCATTTTCCGGCTGAATTTTACTGGGACTATGTGCAAATTCGAAGTAGATCTTGTTTCATGGGATGTACACACGATGATTTGCGATGTGCATACTCGATTCATTTGGGTTTGGATTGAATCCAACTTTCAATGTTTATTCATGGCACAGAGAACACACGTCCATCTTCAGCATTCAACTTGTGTAAAATCTCTAACGGTTTCGAAGGTAGTTGGGATATCCAAACCAGGTGCGCTACTGTCGTCATGTTTTTTTTTGTGGCTGAGTCGACAGAATTGACAGCGGTTATTCCTCTACCCAGTCAAGCTAGTCCGGAACCGGTTCGGACTTCCACCATGAATTCCAGCTCAAATGCATGAACCGACCCACTGAGACGTCCAAAAAATTGTTTCAAAATCGTTCAACACGGGTCCAACGGTGGACGTTTGTTGAACGGTTATTTGGACGTTGTTCGAATTGGTCCAACGAACGTCCTTCATTGGACAATTTTGAAACCAACCGTTCTTAGAGGGGATGGAGTCGGAATCGGTTGTTTTCTTTGAGCTAGATTCCATACTGAATCCATTCAGGATTTCAAGCCGGTTCCTGAATGGATTTGATGGATAGTTGGGATAGGTAGGTGTGGCGGCGCTAGTGTTTATCGTATATTAATTCAAATGATTACACACGTTTTTTAAATATTTTTGTTCGATCATGGATGTCTGTTCTCTATGTTTAAACCTTTGGAGCAAAAATATATTTTCACCGATCGAGCTAAAAATTTGCACAGTTGTTCTGGGAGCTAAATGGGACCCAAAAAGTTACTCGGAGCATAATTTTATTTTTTTCATATAATCATGTCCCACTCTACTATCCATAAAACCCATTCCGGAACCTCTTTAGAGTCCTGAATGGATTCAGTATGGATTCTAGCTCAAGGTAAACAAGCGATTCCGACTGAATCGGTTAATGCATTTGAGCTGGAATCCATACCGAATCCATTCAGAATTCCGAACCGGTTCCGGAATGGTTTGACTGCCCACTGAGAAGCCCACAAAATTGTTTCAAAATCGTTCAACACGAGTCCAACGAAGGACGTCTGTTGAACGGTTATTTGGACGTCGTCCAACGTTAATCCAACGAACGTCCTTCATTGGACGATTTTGATACTAATCGTTCTTAGGGGGTGGGTATATAGTTACTACCCTCTAAGAACAATCCGTCCAATGAAGGACGTTCGTTGGACCAATTTGGACAACGTACAAATAACCGTTCAACAAACGTCCTTCGTTGGACCCGTGTTGAACGATTTTGAAACAATATTTTGGGCTTCTCAGTGGGCAGTCAAACCATTCCGGAACCGGTTCGGAATTCTGAATGGATTTGGTATGGATTCCAGCTCAAAAATTGTAAAAATTGTTTCAAAATCGTTCAACCCCGGTCCAACGAAAGACGTCTGTTTAACAGTTATTTAGAAGTCGCCCAACGTTTGTCCAACGAACGTTCTTCATTGCACGATTTTGAAACCAACCGTTCTTAGGGGGTTGGACTACATTCAGGATTCTGAACCGCTTCTGGAGTGGGTTCGACGGGGTAGTTGGAATGGGCAGGACTGGCTGCACTAGTGTTTTAACGAATAATCATTCAAATGTTTACACAAGTTTTATTGATATATTTGTTTGATCATGGATGTGTGTTCTCTATACTATCACTGAGAACTGACATACAAGTAAAGTTTTCAACTTGTGTAAGAAATTAAACTGTTGCTTTGAAATGACAACAGCAAGTAGCAACTTGCCACTGGTTGGCGCTTCGATCGGCCTGCAATCGCTATACGGAACTTGTATGCAAACTTGGATACAACGGTGATTCACGCATGCGAACCTGTATGCGATGATTTTCAACGTATTTTCATTTAAATGTTTACACTGTTTTTTCGGGAAAGTTTGTTCTAGCTTATATGTCTGTTCTCTGTGGTACTATTGTGTAGGTATATGTATTACGAAGGTTATTTCCAATAAGTGCAACCGGAATTCTGACTGGCTCTAGTTAGTATCCGGCTCCCGTGACACAACCGGTTCTATTTTTGCGCACATACGTTTGATATTTCAAGTGATCAGTCGATATTTCTAAAGCACGGGCAGACTTAGATGGGTTTTTTCAATACAAATTTAAACCATTGAGCTCGCTGTTCATTTTCCGTCGAATCAGATTACCACAATTTAGTGGCCTAAAATCAACTCGGATGAAACCAAGATCAATGAAATTGTTCACCGCCAATTGCACATTGTTTAAAGTGTATGAGAAGTAGAGTTGTGGTAATTTTCCATGAAAATTTCTCATCGCAGACCTGCAATCAGGAATCAACAACTCGTACCGAAATTCAGTGGAACGGCGTCGTCGAGGCTTGTCACAGACCAGTATATTTAAGCGGATTTGGTATAGGAATTGGTGTGATAGAACAATGCGATCCCAGTACAGCTTGAAACGAGTATTTGCCTGTGCTTGACAGCAGATAATTGTAGTTCGGCACGATCTCTTCCAAAAGACCATGTTGCAGCGCCAATTGTTGTAGCAAAATCTTAGCAAGGCTGTTGTGATGCTCGGTGTAGGTTGCCTGAGCTAATACGCAACAGCGTTAGGGTGACCATACGTCCTGGTTTCCCAGGACATGTCCTGTTTTTTCAATGACTGTCCTGGCGTCCTGGTAAGTCAAGGAAAACGCTTGATTTGTCCTGGTTTTTGTCCTGTAAGCCTTAAATATTTTTCTTTGCCTGTACTACCGTGATAAGCATCAGGGCCGGCGGAAAGCGTGGGTAGTATGGGTAGTACTACCCACTCGAAATTTTGAACCATTTCAAAAAATTTAGATGCGCAACGCATGTATCTCGCACTACACACATTTGAAAACATCGATGTACTACAATTCCATTTGCATAAACGAACGTGATTTAATGTGAATTTAATGTAAGCGTGTGCATTGCGAAAAGGGGAAAAATCCTTACTAATGGATTTCTCACCCTATGCTTTTTACCCACTCGGGCGTAAAGTGTTTCGCCGCCCCTGATAAGCATAACAGTCCCATATGTATAGAAAATCGATAGTAAATGGGACTCTTATGCGTATCACGGCAGCGTGATCCATTTTCAAGGAAATTTTGGAAGCCGAACAAATCGAAATGGTTCCAGTTGTGGACCAATCTCTGGCCGATGATAACTAGAGTTTCTTCGCGGCTTAAATTGCCTTTCAATCCAGGATCCAAACATTTCCTTTTGGCGCCTCTGAGAATAGAAATAGAAGACGTTTTGGTGACTTTGCTTTTACTTGGGTTCTCTTTCCAGTGGCATTTTTTCGTCTTACTGGAAATCCGCGAACCCATGAAAAGGGAAATGACGAAACATCAATAACTATAGTGGGATAATTTCATTGAGTGCTTTCTCTAGCTGATGATTATGGAACCACTTCAGGGTCAATGTTAGCAGTACCTAGACCACGATTGACATGGCTTCACTGGACGCTGAGCAGCGACTATCCTGCCGAGTCTAGCATCCTACATAACAGGGAGTATGAAAGTCGCGCTCAAACTGATATTATTTACACCAACCAATCCGCTATTTTTCATATAACAATTGATAAACTGGAGGAATTTCTAATCAATGGTAGTTTTTGCAGCTGTTTCGATCATAGTTCTCAGATCGAGAGATAATGATTGTCATTGGAGATTGCCAGCTACTTAACTTAAAATCAAGAATGATGTAGGGAAGTTACTTTCGACCGTTGATGTTTTTACTTTACTTTAATGACCCCTCGCCGGTGCTGCACAGATGATTTCAGAATATTTCGTATCATCCGCTAAATTTATGATAGCCGATGTATCCAACATCATGTTACCTTTGCTGATGGTAATGTAACAAGAACTGCGTGTGTATAAATCCGAAAAAAGAGCTAGGTGATCGAATTCTCATGCAAGACTTTTTGGCTGAGCTATGCCCGTAAGACCCCAGAATCGTTTTACTGCCGAATAGAACGTTTTAGCTGCCGAACACGTGAGGAGAAGGCACAATCGATTAAGAGGTGATGAAGGGTGGTAGTCCCTTTTGGACTGTCCTGGTTTTTCACTCGCTTGATATGGTCACCCTAAACAGCGTGCCATAATGAGGTCGATGGTCTCCCTCGGGCGAATGCCATATATCCGCGACATCTTGGACAAACATACCCCCTGCGATTCCTCGTCGGATGGCTATCCTGTCGGACTCGATTACCAAACAGAGTATACCTCATTTGAGTCACAGGTTCGATGCAGCCTTGTCGACGTACGGCTGCTCGAACTGATGGGGGCGGGTACTAGAATGCCTTGTAAACATTCGAATTTTTAAAAACTCAACCGGCCCATCCCTGAGCCGATGCCTAGTCCCATCAGCAGCCTCTGATCAAAATCGGACGAGTCTAGCTACTGGACCAACCTGTTCGAAGTTTGTGTGGGATTTTTCGACAATTTACATGGATGAAGTGTACTGACATTTTCACCGCTAGGTGGCACTGTATACATCATTTTACCACTGCAAGTGGAAATAAGAAAGATAATTTTATTACCTACAACATTGTCAAAGACTGCAAACCAATCTCAATTTCTCGCGAGGAATTGTTAAACTTCTAATGAAATGCTGTCTGAGTCAGTTTTGAATGGGGCCTAACAGCACATGGTGGTGAAGCACTAGATGATTCCCATGAACTTATTTTTTGCGAAATAATAGTTTGGTTTAAGTGAACAGTATGGTTGGAACTATTTTAGTACATGATATAAGTCATCTTTTGACTCCAAAATTTCAGTTCCATATTTCACCGAATAAAGGGCGCCAACACAAAATTAAAAAAGAGAAATAGAATATGGACATTAGAGTGGCTCGCGGTTGTATGGGAAAACTTCAAAATGATTTAAACTAGCGGGCACAGCACTTTTTGAGTTCATTTTGTGGTCCCAAATGCCTGTGCAAAATTTGGTAGCGGTTGGTTGCTTCCCGGGTTTGCGCGTTCAAAGTTTGTATGGGATTTTATATGGGGAAATCAATTATTTTGCATTTCCGTTAATAAAGATCGCTATTTCACTCAATATGAAAAACCAGCTTTATAAAACTATAGTTCAAACCTTGGTTAACAACTTTGTCGAAGACCGTAACTAGCTATGAGTTTTCAAAAAATAGTCATAACGATTTTAAAACTTATGGTAAAATCCAAATGCAGCAATTTATTATTTTTTCCAACACTGCCGGTGCACCACCGACATCGACATTAAAAACACAAATAACAGACATCCATGATCGAACAAAAATATTTAAAAAACATGTGTAAACATTTGAATTCATATACGATAAACACTAGCGCCGCCACACCAACCTATCCCAACTATCCGTCAAATCCATTCCGGAACCGGTTAGGAATCCTGAATGGATTCAGTATGGAATCTTGCTCAAAGAAAACAATCGATTCCGACCTAATCGGTTGATGCATTTGTACTGGAATTCATGCTGGAGATCCAAACCGGTTCTGGACTAGTTTGACTGGGTAGAGGAATAACTGCTGTCAATTCTGTCGAACTCAGCCACAAAGAAACATGGCGACAGTAGCGCACCTGGTTTGGATATCCCAACTACCTTTGAAACCGTTAGATTTTACACAAGTTGAATGCTGAAGATGGACATCTGTTCTGTGCTGAATCCATTGAGGATTTTGAACCGGTTCCGGAATGGATTTGACGGATAGTTGGGATAGGTTGGTATGGCGGCGCTAGCGTTTATCGTATATTAATTCAAATGTTTACACACGTTTTTTAAATATTTTTGTTCGATTATGGATATCTGTTCTCTGTGGCATACCGTTGGAAAGATCATTTCTTCTTCTCTCCAAAACACTCCAAGAATTTAAAATCGGTTGAAAAAAGGCTGCGATTTTTTTTAGTGTTTTAAGTTCCGAAGAATCGTTTTTTTTCTGTAAATCAAGATTTTGAGGGTATATTAAATTGATCAAGCGTGGTTTTGTGTTGTATTTGACCTGATCTACAACCTTTACTATATCACTTTTACATTCAATTATTCTTATTTTGTAGCACCGTGGAATCCATACTTAATCCATTCATGATTTCGAAACGGTTTCGGAATGGGTTTCACAGGTAGATGAGATAGGTCGGTTTGATGTTGCTGATGTTTTAACGTATATGGTATATTCTTTCAAATGTTTACACAAATTTTATTAATATATTTGTTCGATTATGTATGTCTGTTCCGTGTGCAAATAGTATTTCTATATTCTAGTTCAAAACAGGTAGAAATATTATTGCTTTTAAAGATCTAAGGTCTTTGAGCAGCAGGATGGCAATCGGCCTGCCAAAATTACCAGTTCCGCAAGCACAGATGTTTCAATTTCTGATGAGGTCATAATGGAATGGAAATATGATTTGGCCGGCAAGCCAATGCAACTTGCTATATTTCCCCTGGCAGAAATTTGAATTGATCATCCGAGAAGATTCGATACCTGCACTACACCTGCGCTGTACCCCGAGTTGTACTGTAGCATCGGGTAATCCGTTAGCGCTAATACAACTTCCTCCTTAGAGAAATATATCGGTTGCTTGTGTCCACAAATAAGTGTTTCTTTTTAGATTCAATGCCCATCTGTGTGGCCAAGTCAGCGGTCAGATACTGACGAGACAAAGCTGTTTAGCAGATCGCCTAGATAAATCTTGACAAATACTAATCTGGATAGGATAAATATTAATGTTTGTTCTCAGCGAGAATCTAAATACTTTAAAGCGAGAACCTAAATATTTTAAAATGAATTAGCTTTGTCTTTTCGTTTCGATTGGCTTTGCTTGGCATAAGTAAGTTTCAAATTTAATTATTAGTATCATACAAAAAGATAATCGAGTTAATTGTAGTTGGAACTTGTAATGCAAACTGCCGCAATTAATACATCACATGACTGGACTTCAAATGTGATTTCCCTTTCCCAGATGGGAATTCGCCCTCTAGCGCTTTGGCGATTGTTGCCGCAAGGTCTGAGTTGAACTCAACTATATTACACGTGAATTAAAACACCCTACCTACCTACTTATAGGCAGATCCGAATCAGTCGATCACGCTAAAGTGTGATTCGCTTGGATCTCACCTTTGCGTGTACAGCTCTGCATGTGATATAAATAAGCCATATTTTTCAACACAAATTGGATCTCATGGAAATTGAGGGCATGCGCCCATATGTACGTTTTGAACATAAAATCTCGTCTCTCTTCCCTTCCCGATAGGGCTTCCAACCATACAAAACTGAAGTTCTGCAATTGGTCGCAAGTCTATAACCTATCGTTGCCCTTTTCTTCGCCAAACACTAACTTCAACTTAGACTTCGTTTTTTTTATCGTCAATCTGTCGGCAAACATTGGGTAGTTGTGGACCGCCTTCGGCGTGTCGTATTTGTTTCCATACCGGCGGCTCCACTTACCGCAGTCTTGCCCGTTAAACCCACCGCTGCCGCCGTCGGGTCAAAACAACATTTTTTTTTGCTATGACGCGCTTCGCGGAACGCGTTTTACCCTGTCATCAGCTCCGTTTCAAGCAGTGCCTCGCCGGTCGTCTAGCTTTCAACAACACAGCTCGATCGAGGATCACCGTCGTTGTCGTTGTCGTCGGGTATGGCAGCGCGGAGAAAAGCATACCGCGAATCTCAGACACGCCTTTTATAATCGATTTCCTTATCAACAGTGCGATAAAGTTTAACTCTCAATCAAACCTGTATTGGATTACAAGCTTGTTTAGTGTGTAGCAAAAAAAATGTGATAATCAGATAATCATGCCCTCATTGCTGATTTTTACAATTAGACTGTGGTTGACACTGCGAAAGCAGGTTGTGAGTGTGACCTATGCGTTAGGCTAAGATAATTCAAGTTGGATCATTTACTGCAATTGTCTGAGTAATGTTTTTAGAGAAATTAAACTTCAAACTGCTTGACCTTGAAACTGTGTCTTGGAAAGAATAACTTTGAAGATTTGGATGATTACAGCCTCACAGGAACAAATGATCAAGACAAGATCACCTTTTCAAACCCAATAAGCATAGACCAACAATACCGTATCCGCTCGTCCTAATTTATTACCTTATTATTGTCATGGCTACAGTTCTCGTTATCTGTCAGCAGAGGTACCCTCACCTGTTCAGTATAGTTCTCTTTGGTCGAAGTAGCATACCGGTTTCATGTTGTATGTAGTTTAATGTGAAAAGCTGTGAGATTAATGCACTACTGGTTTAGCTCGATAGGAAGTGAGTACAGTATTTAGTGAGAACGGTGATTTGGCGGTTCAAATTTGACCGGATATGAACATGAGTAGCAGCAATGGCGGCAACAGCAGTGGTGGCAGCAAGAATTACAAGAAGAATTCGGTGACCTTCAGGTAATGATGCAGTATAATTTTCAATTGAAAATGCGACGTAATCAGTAAGCTCATAAATTCGTTGTTGTAGCCACTATTTAGTTTTCACAACTTTTAGGAGATTGACGATTCTTATTCCAGTATGTTTTCTATATTCAGAAAAGCGCACCATTCGGGCCATTATTTTCCAACCGAACGGTGTTCTATCCCACAACCATTGATATTTACTCATTAACACCTATCGCAATCGTACACAGTAATGAAAGATACTTAACCCATTATATCCTAGCGTATGAAATTTCATACGCAGAACTATCCATCGCTTAACGCGTATTTACTGCAGAATTTTGACATCTAACTGCTTTATAATTGCACTAATGGGATCATTACACCTCATATTTCATTGTGGAACAAGACAACTGCCATTTTTTATAAGTTTGTTTACATTTTGAACCGTGTATAGTTGGTGCAAAAGGCGGCTGAAAAGTAAGCAATACATTTAATTGAATTTTATTGTTGGAATTCGTGCTAATAATTCCATTATGTGACAAAACGTTCCTACAGGTGTAAAAGAAGTGTTGTCTATCAGAAAATCCGAAGAAATATGTCAAACAACTTAAAATTTGTTATTTTTATTTAAGCGCACGAAATTTTTTTTACGAGATATTTTCATTCTCAAAACCATTTTAAGCGGTGATTTTGTTTTTCCCATAATCTTTGATACATTTTTTGGTGGAATTGAAGATATCACTGCCTTTGGCTCACTTTTTGAAACCCCTGGGTTATAATGGGTTAAACATGAAACAAAATCTGGGAATGAAGCACCTAACGAAGTTGGGTAATTAAATAAAGAATAAAATTCCGCTTTCTTGTTAACATTTCCTTATACACCGCAACTACGTTATGATTACGATGATGTCATCTGTCCTGTTGTCAGATGGGACAAACGATTGGTTCGAAGTTCAGAAATGTCTGATTGTTAGCCACATAACATTTAAACATGGAAGAAAGAATATTATTGTTGTTGTTTCTCTTTGTCAGGCTTCTTATTTGCTCACACAATGAGCACAAAGAGCGAAAGACGCTGATGGAAAATAGAGCAGAAAATAAACACTGAGATGTGCAGATCACGCGCACAAAGAGAAACTCGAAAACGAAAAAGAGAGATCCAAGAGATGCACAATTTCGCACAGTCAGCCACTTTTTTGTGACTCCCCTCACTGGAAAACAGTTTGATCGGAAGAACGCTTTTAATGTTTTTCGGTTGCATTCCCTGCTTCCGTGCGCGTGGGACCAAGATTAACACTAAAGAGTCTCGTTATTTCTACTCCTTGATGCGTGCAGCCATGGAGTAGAATGCACACATGGGAGCAACATACATCGGAGTGAACAGGTTTATTGTAAAAGAAAAGAACGGTGGTTCGCACGAAAAGTGCAAAGAGCTGAGGTGCATTCCATCCCTACACTTGGTGCGGAGTAGGTCTAGGGGCAGATCGCTTGTGATGCAGTTTTAAAAATCAACGAAATTAAATGCACTTACTTCCCATCAACATTTTAAATGTATTTTGCGTTGCGTGTAAGACGTCTAAGCCCTGCAAGAAACTATCTCTACATCCAACAAAGCATCGAAGTAGATAAGCGTAAGACGTTTTTCGAACAGATTTTTCGACGAAAAAGTGCAAAGTTCGTGCAAAAAGGGTAATGAAATGCATTTTTTCGAATTGGAATGTAGGGTAATGAGCCCATTAGCGCCACGTTTCTATTATCACCCTACCCATTTGAAGCCGTTGGTTAGAGCAGTGTCTGCCATCTTTGTTCAACGATTTGAGTCAAATGGTAGCGCAACAATTGGGGCACTCGATTCGAGTTTTCGTTGCGCTCAAACACGAGAATTTTACTGTTTTCAGCGCATTTGTGTTATTATCTTGGTTCTTAACAACAAAGCAAAGCTGTTGATGTCAATTTTCACGCATTCCATTGATTGTAGGGTGAGAAATTAACGAATTATTGAGGCACCTTGCTTAGTATGGTGAAAATAGGCACTTTACCCTATAACGAATTAGCCCCTAGGAGTAGCTTCAATTTGACGGTCCATACCATTTATGGACAAAAATAATTGTGCAGATTTTTGGAGATTTCATACCTTCATGTACTGATATACTGATGTCTTTGTAGAGGCAGTTTGTAGAAGACTATATGAACCAAAGAATTCCGCTAGAACCGCTAAAAAGTGAATGACCATAATATCCCCCTAAGAACGATTGGTTTCAAAATCGCCCAATGAAGGACGTTCGTTAGACCAATGTTGGACGACGTCCAAAGAAGCAGACATCTATCGTCACGTATATGGCACCCCTACCCCATTTGTATTGAACTGACATAAGTCAACATATCATCGGGCACACACATTATGTGCCCCACTGACAGTTCAAATTGTTCTGCTCGTTTTGCTCGAAGCTCGATTTTTCACCAGTCAGATACCGTACGGCATGACTCAATTTTTAGACATTTGTTAAAAAGTGAAAATATTGGACAGCTAATTGAAGAAATATGTTGTTTTAGACATGTCAGTGAATAACAAAAACTTTACACCATGGTGCACCAACAAATTAAACGAACTCGACTATCACAAAATTGTGTCGAATGAAATCGATTCTGTTTATTGTGGATCGACCCTAACGCTACGTTTTAGATGTTGGTATAGAAATCATGGCGGCGTAGCTGATACCTGTCTATCGTTGAACGATTTTGCAACAATTTTTGGGATTTTCAGTGGGATCTGCCAAATCCCAGTAAAGTTCAGCCGGAAATGAACTGGAATTCTGGCTGGTTCCAGTTCGTATTCCGGCTCCAGTGACACAACCGATTCTAACTAGAATACGAACTGGAACCAGCCAGAATTCCAGTTCATTTCCGGCTGAACTTTACTGGGATGAAGCAGCAAGCTCAATTTCGGAACAATTCAAATAAAAATTTGCAACAGACTGTTGAAAAATCAATCGACCCTGAAAAACCACGATATAAATAGTGGAAAAAGATACAAGAATGCAGAGTAAAATCATTGAATTCGTAAGAAACACTGGTTATGCTACCTATGCCACGCGGCTAACCTCTTTGAAAACTTTCCGCGAACTGCTTCAATTCGCCTGTAGTGTATTTTTTCTCTTGTACACATCCATAACACAATCCTTCACTCACCTGGTAAAAAAATCCAACCTTTCCCTTCATCCGGGTAGTAGAGTCGGGTGGGACTCGGCGGCTTGATGGTTATTTTTCCTTTATTTGTTCAACGGTAGAACTAAAACTGAATGTAAATTGAGGAAAATGCAATGGAAATTGAGTACACAATCGATTAAAAATGTTCTTCTGTAATAATTATAACAATAATGACAATGCATAACAAACATACAAAAAAATCAAACAAAACAGCACCCACTTGATGAAAAAACCGGCAGCATCCAGGCCCAGTTAAAACCATCCGAAAATCTAAACGGAATTCTGGCTGGTTTTCGCAGGGATTCCGGCTCAAATGATTCACTCGATTCCAAGATTCTTATGAATGTCTTGATCAGCAATGTTCGTTCCATCCCACTGAGACGTCCAAAAAATTGTTTCAAAATCGTTCAACACGGGTCCAACGCTGGACGTTCGTTGAACGGTTATTTGGACGTCGTCCAAATTTGTCCAACGAACGTCCTTCATTGGACGATTTTGAAACCAACCGTTCTTAGAGGGCCTCTAAGAACGGTTGGTTTCAAAATCGTCCAATGAAGGACATTCGTTGGACCAATTTGGACAACGTCCAAATAACCGTTCAACAAACGTCCATCGTTGGACCCGTGTTGAACGATTTTGAAACAATTTTTTGGACGTCTCAGTGGGTTAGAGCACTCTAGTTCCCAGTTAAACTCATTCCGGAACCGGTTCGGGTTTCTGAATGGAGTCATTATAGATTCCAAATCAAATGCAAAACCGATTCCGACTCAGAATCGGTTGTTGCATTTGATTTGGAATCCATACTGACTCCATTCAGGATTCCGAATCAAATTCCGAATGGTTTGACCGGGTTAGAGTGCGGCCAAGACGCGTTTGACGTATCCAAACGAGCAGAAATCTGACGTATTTCTATTGTGAATACGTCAAATTTCATGTTCGTTTGGATACGTCATGGCCTCTTGGCCACACTCTAACTAGAGTGCTCTATGTTCCATTCAATAAAAAGTCACCTTTGGTGAGCATTTTGGCTGAATTATTGGTGTATAAATCGGTATGGCTTTAAATAACACTTTTTCTCGATTTCGTTTTTTTTTTCAAAAATTATGCTTGAATTGTTTTCCATTGTATCCCAGTAAAGAAAAAGGCGGCTAGGCGCCCACTGAGAGGTCCAAAAAATGTTTCAAAATCGCACAGAGAACAGACGTCCATCTACAGCATTCAACTTGTGTAAAATCTCTAACGGTTTTCGAAGGTAGTTGGAATATCCAACCCTCTAAGAACGGTTGGTTTCAAAATCGTCCAATGAAGGACGTTCGTGGGACCAATTTAGACAACGTCCAAATAACTGTTCAACGAACGTCCATCGATGGACCCGTGTTGAACGAATTTGAAACAATTTTTTGGACGTCTCAGTGGGAAACCAGGTACGCTACTGTCGTCATGTTTTTCGTGGCTGAGTTCGACAGAATTGACAGCGGTTATTCCTCTACCCACCCACTGAGACGTCCAAAAAATTATTTCAAAATCGTTCAACACGAGTCCAACGATGGACGTTTGTTGAGCGGTTATTTGGACGTTGACCAAATTGGTCCAACGAACGTCCTTTATTGGACTATTTTGAAACCAACCGTTCTTAGAGGGCAGTCAAACTAGTCCGGAACCGGTTCGGACTTCCAGCATGAATTCCAGCTCAAATGCATCAACCGACAGAGTCGGAATCGCTTGTTTTCTTTGAGCAAGATTCCATACGGAATCCATTCAGGATTTCGAACCGGTTCCGGAATGAATTTGACGGATAGTTGGGATAGGTTGGTGTGGCGGCGCTAGTGTTTATTGTATATTATTTCAAATGTTCGCACACGTTTTTTAAATATTTTTGTTCGATCATGGATGTCTGTACTCTGTGAAAATCGTTCAACACGGGTCCAACGATGGATGTTTCGTTGAACGGTTATTTGGACGTTGTCCAAATTGATCCAACGAACGTCCTTCATTGGACAATTTTGAAACCAACCGTTCTTAGAGGGCGGTTTTAAACTAGAAAATCTCTAGTACCCAGTAAACTTCAGCCGAAAATGAACTGGAATTCTGGCTGTTTCCAGTTCGTATTCCGGTTGTGTCACTGGAGCCGGAATACGAACTGGAACCAGCCAGAATTCCGGTTCATTTCCGGCTGAGCTTAACTGGGTAAGAGAACTGCGGGGAGAAAAACATTTTGGCATCTTAAGTGGAACTGTCAAAGTTTTATTTGCAAAAGGTAACTTGTGACAATATTTCTTTGTAGTAAAAATCGGCGCGCAGACCTCGACACCTACCGGTCGGCTCGTTGAGGATGCTAGATCTACAACAGAGGACTACAACTAGTAAATCGCGGCGAAGCGGGGAGCTACCTGACTCCTGGTATCGTGACAAAACTGGGAACTTTTTGGTTCACGAAATGGACATCGGTACCGAGAGAAATTCCGCCACATTCGTAGTTCTTGACTGACGGCGTACATGGACTGGAGAGTGTGCGAGAACTATCCCCATAGCGACCACCAGGCGATTCGCTACCACATCGGCCTATGGAACTCTGCTGCAGCATGGAGAAGGACAACCCGCAAGCTAAAGTGGAAGACGAAAGTCTTTAACAAAAACCTCTTTGTTGAGTCACTACAGCGAACAGCGGAACCAAGTACGTTGATGCGGCTGATCTAACAAGAAGGAGCGTGACGCCTTGTTACGTTACAATGCCGCGCAGTAGACGGCTCAGAGCCAGAAGGCAGGCTATGAGGGCATGATCGAAGAGTGAGAGAGGAGCGCAAGCGCGGTTTGGGAAGCTAGGACCGCTTTAAAAAGGGATATTAAGCTTAGCAAACCAGTTTTCCAGAAGGACCTGTGCTGAGAAGTAGACACCAATCCCTGAGGGACGCACGATCCAATTACCTGGTGACCGACACCGTAGGGCGTAGTAGAAGGAGCAAGCACAGCCGAGTGGCAAGCGACTAACGAAGAGCTCATAGAAGCGTCGATGTGACTAAAATAAAAAAAAAGCCCTCGGTCCGAATGGCATGTTCAGGACGCTACTGCGGAAGTTTTTAGATGATGGCAATTTCCCCGAAATGTGGAAGGTACAGAAGCTGATGTTGCTGGGAGTCAGGGATGTTACCGGTCCATCCAGCCTCGTATAGTTCAATGCCGCAGCGCTGCACAGAAGATTGAGACAGATCCTGAAGAGCTACTTCCAGAGTACAGTACTGCTGTATGGGAAGAACGAAGGGCAGAAGTCAATGCGAGTCACCGCGGGTGTTCCTCAGGGCTCCATTTTCGGTCCAACTCTATGGAACTGGATGTACGATGGGGTCTTAACACTGCGGCTACCAGCGAAAGTGAAAATCGTACGTTTCGCGGACAACGTGTTACTAACGGTGATGAGTAACACTTGGAAAAATGGAGTTGTCGGTGACGGAGACAATAGACGCGATCGAGTTCTGGAAGAATAGCTCACCATAAGACGGACGTGTTGTAGGTCAGCAACTGCAAAGTGGTTCAGCGGATACAGATCACCGTCGAAGGACACGTGATTGCATCGAAGCGTGCACTGAAGTAATTAGGAGACGACCGGTCGGCCTTTCACAACCACGTTGAGTACTTCTGCGAAAAGTCGGTCTGTTATCTAGTGGTTTGTCATCGATACTGCGATATGGGGTACCTTCCTAGCGTGCAGCGCTGAAAACCAACCGGAACCGCGAAAAACTGAACAGGATGTTCCGGTTGGTGGTCGTAGGAGTTGCGATTGCGTACAGTATCTTCCCTTAGAAAACGTTATAGGTCAATATAATAAAAAATTAAATTTACCCAAGCACAGTACCCATATAGGATCCGCCATTTTACATTTACCGCAATTTTACAGAATCAAAATCAGTGATCCCGAAAACCCCCTTGTAAGACGTTTTAGGCCAATATAAAAAATGAAATTTAGCCAAACACAGACGCCATAGTGGATCCGACATTTTGATTTTTACATTCTCGTCAGAATCAGAATTAGCGACCCCGAAAACCTATATAAAGCTAAAAATAATAGCATAAACAATGAAAAAATCGCGTTGCAAAGGGTTAACCAGACATCCATGATCGAACAAATATAATAATAAAACGCGTGTAAGCATTTGAATTAATATGCAATAAAACACTAGCGCCGCCACACCAACTTATCCCAACTATCCGTCAAACATATGCCGGAACTGGTTCGAAATCCTGAATGGATTCTGTATCCCACTGAGACGTCCAAAAAATTGTTTCAAAATCGTTCAACACGGGTCCAACGATGGACGTTTGTTGAACGGTTATTTGGACGTTGTCCAAATTCGTCCAACGAACGTCCTTTATTGGACGATTTTGAAACCAACCGTTCTTAGAGGGTATGGACTCCAAATCAAATGCAACAACCGATTCTGAGTCGGAATCGGTTGTTGCATTTGATTTCCCTCTAAGAACGGTTGGTTTCAAAATCGTCCAATGAAGGACGTTTGTTGGACCAATTTGGACAACGTCCAAATAACCGTTCAACGAACGTCCAGCGTTGGACCCGTGTTGAACGATTTTGAAACAATTTTTTGGACGTCTCAGTGGGTTGTGATCCATAATGACTCCATTCATCCGAACCGGTTCAGGAATGAGTTTAACTGTGGAACAGTTGTTTCAATATCGTCCAATCAAGGACGTTCGTCGGACCAACGTTGGACGACGTCCAAATAACCCTTCAACAGACGTTCATCGTTGGACCCGTGTTGAACGATTTTGAAACAGTTTTTTGGACTTCTCAGTGGGCAGCCACTAAAAACATGACGACAGTAGCGCACCTGGTAGAGATATCCCAACTACCTTCGAAAACGTTAGAGATTTTTACGCAAGTTGAATGTTAAAGATGCAAATCAGGATCAAATGCAAAGATCTTTGCATGGCCTCTACATGCTGTCCTCCTATAGTTTCCCTGCGTCGAGGCTATTCTTAGGATGCTTTACGATACGGCACAAGGTGGGTTTATGACGAAAATAGATTTTTAGACTACGATCTTTGTGACAGCTTAAAAATAAAAATTTTGAACACGGAGTATTACCCCACTAGCACTTCCAAGCGCATTACATTTATACATCTGCCCAACATCGCTGACTTTAGACGATGTACACAATTGCTTACGGCTTAATACCGCCATAAATAATCAATATTTCTAATGACCTCACACGAAACATTGATCAGAAGAGCTAAGCGATCGCTGTATCCTAGCTACAAAAGAGCTTCCTCCGGAGAAAGAATACACACTGCTTACTGGCTCGATTCTCGACAGTATGGTTAAAAATAGGGCGGAACGCGCTCCAGACGTAGGTGCTCCACGTAGTAGAACAAATAGTGCTCAAATTTTCACAGTTATAAACACTTCGAGAAGGTTGGAATGTTTGATAACTGTTTCTACGCAACAGTAGAAACGAGAAAGAAGAGTTTGATTAATGTCAAAAAAACGTGATTATTGGCACGGATTCGTCAACATGTTAACGAGAGAAACGACGATGAGCACTGTTTATTCGAAAAACTGGATATTCGATATCGCCGAAAAAAGCCTACCTGAGCTCTTTGGCAGGATAAAAGACGAACCGCGAACTAATCACTCTTTTGCCGGTGCACTTTTGGTCGTTAAGCTGTTTTCGGTGTTTTCCGTTGCAGTTAACACTAAAGATCTGTAGTCAAACTTCTTTTCCCAGTTGTACGTAAAATGATAATTTTTTTTTTTAAATCAATATTAATAGAGAGTCTCTATTAGAGACACATTTTTCATTCGATTCCTTTTTGCTGGGTTAAGTAACCGTAAGTAACCGAAAGTACCGATAATAACTTTTTGTGGCAATTATGCATCGCAAATATTAAAAAAAATCTGCTTCGTTAATTTACGGTTAATTACGCATTGAGCGGATTAAAATAATCTAATTACAAAAAAATCGATCGATCACTTTGCCAATAAAGTTTCTATCAAATATACCTACTACTATATGTAAAACAACCGAAACAGGGCACACGTACATAATCAAATCCGTATCGATCGATAACGCTCAACCATGACATTCGATAACGATTCCTTATCGGAAAATTCGCACAACTTCTCTCTCGCAAACCACCCACAGTTTAGCAACTCCACCTACCCGAACGAGCACATGTCATAATCTTCGGTTGCCGGCACTAACCGTTCACCATATAAAAGCCAGTTGCTTTTTCTCTTTCCCTCTTAGTATGCCCATAACCTCCCACCCGTAATGACCGCGTCGGAATTTTTAATCGAACCATCGGTGACCAGTGCGGTGATACCAGTTCAAGTACCATCTAGTCCTAGTTGTAGTCCCAGTGTCCCGACATTCACCGACGCCGCGCGCAATAAAAGCACTCCGTCTGAGCCACCGATAATCACGTGGTCTCTTGGCGCCGATTATGATGGTGCTGATGATGATCGTCGCCTGTATACAAATGCTTCGCGGTAATTGATATTTTTTAATTTAAATTTTTCAAGATAGCGAACGCCAACAAATTGATCGATTCACTAGTTGAACACACGACTCACGGCTCGTTAGAAAGGTGATAAACGGTCAATTAGCGCGCGCCGTTGAAATAAATCTTCGAACTATGTTGATAGTTGATACCTGCTGGTGTGGATCTTAGTAGGATGCAGTCTGGTGTAGATAGTAGACTTGTAAAGGTGGTTTGTCTATAATTGAATGTGCACCCTCGTAAACAACAAAGTTGGCATCAGAAAAAATAAATGTACCCCTTCATGAAGCTTAAACTAATCGAAGAAATTATCACGGACGGGTGCGTTTCAATACAGCTGCTAGGAGAAGAGAGGAAAATCTAGTTTCCCAGTGCACGATCGTTTATCTCTAACGTTCATTCGCTAACATGCATTAGGTTTTGAGCTATATTTAAACTTTTTTCGGTGACACGAAAAACTCTCCAGATTTGAAGGGTACTACTTTTCAAAGTTTCAAAAATATCCAACTTTTTAAAATTCACATTTTAAAGCGAAAATCTAAAAACGGAATTAAACAAAAAAGTGTCTCCAAGTGCTTTACGAAAGTTGAGTGTTTTTTTTGCTCAAAGTAGTTATAAAATTTAAATGTGGTTGAAATATGTGAATGGTTTAAGGAGTAACTATGCGTGTCGTTGAAAAATAGCAGTTTGAAAAAAATGGGAGTTTTTAATGAAAGCTATCAAATGTTCAACATCTTGATTAAGTGTATTTCAAAGCACAGAAAAAATATCTATTCCAGTTTTTAAGTGTAAAACCACAGAGAACAGACATCCATGATCGAACAAAAATATTTAAAAAACGTGTGTAAACATTTGAATTAATATACGAAAAACACTAGCGCCGCCACACCAACCTATCCCAACTATCCGTCAAATCTATTCCGGAACCGGTTCGAAATTCTGAAAGGATTCAGTATGGAATCTTGTTCAAAGAAAACAACCGATTCCGGCTCTATCGGTTGATGCATTTGGGCTGGAATTCATGCTGGAAATCCGAGCTGGTTCCGGACTAGTTTGATTGGGTAGAGGAATAACCGCTGTCAATTCTGTCGAACTCAGCCACAAAAAAACACGACGACAGTAGCGCACCTGGTTTGGATATCCCAACTACCTTCGAAACCGTTAGAGATTTTACACAAGTTGAATGCTGAAGATGGACGTCTGTTCTCTGTGCTTGCAGCTTCAGCTAAACTTCTGACGCCCTTATCACCTTTTGGAACTGTTCCACCCGCCGCACATTTGGTCTGAGTTTGTTTAAAATCAGTCGCAATGGTAATTCTCGCAGTAGAGACACGTTTCACTTCTGTAGTTTTCTGATTTCACTGCGCAGCCGCAAGAACGATACTGTGTTATTTGTGCAGTGGATAAGCAACAAAGCAGTAGTAATTAATTGTTTTCGAAAAGGCCATAAAATGGCTTGAAATTCACCATCTTAGTTAATAAACTTGGGTTGGCAGCAGAATTCGATTTTCTTGTCTTGAAAAATCAATATATGAGCGCATCAGAATCATTAGCAGCAAAAATTGCAGCAACTGTGGGGCAGTAAACTAAAAAAATTAACGTCAAATACGGCGAAATTTATTTCAATTCGGGTTCTTATCTCCACAGAGAACAGACGTTCATCTTCAGTATTCAACTTGTGTAAAATCTAACGGTTTCGAAGGTATTTGGGATATCCAAACCGCCCTCTAAGAACGGTTGGTTTCAAAATCGTCCAATGAAGGACATTCGTTGTACCAATTTGACCAACGTCTAAATAACCGTTCAACAAACGTCCATCGCTGGACCCGTGTTGAACGATTTTGAAACATTTTTTGGACGTCTCAGTGGGCAGGTGCGCTACTGCCCACTGAGACGTCCAAAAAATTGTTTCAAAATCGTTCAACACGAGTCCAACGATGGACGTTTGTTGAACGGTTATTTGGACGTTGTCCAGATTGGTCCAACGAACGTCCTTCATTGGACAATTTTGAAACCAACCGTTCTTATAGGGTGTCGTCATGTTTTTTTGTGGCTGAGTTCGACAGAATTGACAGCGGTTATTCCTCTACCCAGTCAAACTAGTCCGGAACCGGTTCGGACTTCCAGCGTGAATTCCAGCTCAAATGCATCAACCGATAGAGTCGGAATCGGTTGTTTTAGCAAGCCCACTGAGACGTCCAAAAAATTGTTTCAAAATCGTTCAACACGGGTCCAATGATGGACGTTCGTTGAACGGTTATTTGGACGTTGTCCAAATTGGTCTAACGAACGTCCTTCATTGGACGATTTTGAAACCAACCGTTCTTAGAGGGAGATTCCATACTGAATCCCAAGACGGATACAGGTGTGCACATTTTTTTCTTCGTGTGAGTGCGGTTGTCATTTTTCTTTGATGAAGCCGAAGAAACAAGAGGAAATGAAGAAGAAAAGCACAAACAGATGACGTAGTGGGCCTTTCTGTTGCCATAAGTTTTGTTTCGGTTCGGTCATAGTTAATTTAATCGGTTTTTTCGATGTAAAAAGTGTCCATAAGTGTTCTAATCGATAGATCCGCAGTGAAGCTCGGCCTTTTCTCACTTTTTATCGTGCGCCAAGAATCAGGATGCTCGCTCGGATGGAGGGCCCCGGCCGCCATGCTTAATTTTGCAAGTATAATACTAATACACTCAAAAGTGTCAAATGTTCCCACCTTTCTCTCCATCTTGACTGAATCCATTCAGGATTTCGAACCGGTTCCGGAATGGATTTGACGGATAGTTGGGATAGGTTGGTGTGGCGGCGCTAGTGTTTATCGTATATTAATGCAAATGTTTACACGCGTTTTTTAAATATTTTTGTTCGATCATGGCTGTCTGTTCTCTGTGAGACAACTCAAGCCGAAGGAAAGTCACCAAAACTTCGATTTGTCTTATCAAAGGCACCAAAAGGAATTCTTCGGGCTCCGGATTGAAAGACGATTTATGCCGGAAAGAAGCTCTGGTAATCATTGTTTCATAGCCTTCGAATACTAGATTGCATTCTGACAAACTGTAAACTGCGAAAATGACTACCCTGAGGAACACCAGAGCTAGCAGCAAAATATGCTGTGCAGTGTCCAATTTTCACTGTAATTTCACATTCGATCAGGTAAAAGTAGGGATGCCAGAGTTTTTGGCAGCTTTCAGACAAAAAGACAAACCTCGCATTCTGCCAGATTTTAAAGTTTTAGAAGCTGCTACGCACACATTTTGGAAATTTGGGTAAAAATGTCCCAAATTTTACAAAAATCCATTGATACAGGTTCTATGAAAACTAAAATGTATACCAAATTTCGATTACTTTGAGGTTGCTGTCAAGTGCCAGATTTTGCCAGACATTTTTAGTTGAACTGCCAGATTTTCTTTGAAAAATAGTGGCAACCCTAGGTACAAGTGTAGCCAGCTGTCAATAATAGCGTCTCTGTACAGCCAGCATCACTATTAGGTTACTAAGTGCTGATTTTCTGAATGATATGGTATCTAATCATCCCGAAAGATGCAAAACGTCGTGTGGAATGCTTCAATATTGCGCATAGCGCCGAACAAAATTCTTTGTTTGGGGCTTTATAGCTATAACGCCCCATATATGTAGGTCGCTGTCAAACTCCATGTGTTGGTATAGGGTTGCCAGGAGGCTGAGTGTAGCTATTCCAGAAAAGAGTAAATAAATACAAGTCTACTTAAGTTGAAGACGGTTATCTGGCGATTAATTTTATCAAAGGCCGCAGAGAAGTTGTGATATAATGCATCTTCCTATAGAAGCGCTTGCAAAGATTGACTGATGTAAGATGTTATGATTGTAGTAGTTTACGGTTTAGGCCTGAAGCCATGTTTGGCCGCTGATGTGTAGCTAGAACACCCCCTAGGAACGATGGGATTCAAAATTATCCAATGAAGCTCGTTCGTTCGATCAATGTTGGACGACGTCTAAATAACCGTTCAACAGACATCTATGGTTGGACCTCTGTTGAACAGGTTTGAAACAATCTTTTGGGCTTCTCAGTGGGCAATAATGAGTGATAAAATCCAGCACAATCAGTTCGAACAGCTTATACACAGAACACATTGCATTGCAGCTATTCCGCGACAGTTCGATATAATGCTTTTGTTCCATTTTTGAACACTTGCGAGATGTATGATTTTTTTCTGTAACTCAGGCAACTTCTAAACAGAGATATTAGGTCTGTTCCAGTACCAGGAGAAACTGGAAGTACTCCGGAGAAAATCGTTCCTGTACTCTCTTCTTCTCTTTTTTCTTCTTCTGGTAGCAAACCGGAGTAAAAAGGAGCAAAGATTTTTTGCTCCTGTTTACTCCGGAGTGACTTCCGTGTACTGGAACAAACCTATTGAACAACATTAATAACGAATATTGGAACAGAGATGCCAGATTTGCAGACAAGTTTGCAAATTCGCAGACTTTTAATTTAAGCTGCAGATTTTATCGATGACGCAGATATTTGCAGATTTTTCCGTTTGGTTGCAGATATTTGCAGATTTTTTAGTTTGGTTGCAGATATTTGCAGATTTTTGAATATAAAGGCTTTTGGTTACACTAGCTTGTCTCACATTTTTTGTTCTAAAATTATTATTGCAGACATTTGAAAAAAGTACCTGGCATCTCTGTATTGGAAACTATTTGAGCCGTTTTCTAGGACGACAGATGGAATACCATCGGGCTATGGACTGGACAATGCAGCTTAGACAATGTTTTGCAGATTCCTGGTCAAACCATTCGGAATTTAATTCGGAATCCTGAGTAGAGTCAGTATAGATTCCACCTCAAATGCAACAACTGCTTCCGAAACCGATTAAGTCAAAATCCGCAGCCAGAAATGAGCCGAAATAGCATTCCAGCTCTAATGCCACAACCGATTCCAACTAGAATCAGTTATATCAATGGAACGGGAATACGAATTAGAACCAACCAGCGGTCCTAGAAAAACTGTAGAAAGAGAACTACGGAGACTCCATTTTGGATCGATTGGATTCGCGTTTAGCTGTCAAAAAACGAATCCAATCGAACATTGCCTGTCCTTATAACACTGGACGTGTTGCCATATAATGCCGTGGCATACGTTGCCAAAAATGCTGTTTTTCTCTCCGCAGTTCGACTTAATTGACAGTGGTTTCCGGTCAAACCATTCGAAATTTGATTTGGAATCCTGAATGGAGACAGTATGGATTCCAACTTAAATGCAACAACCGATTCTGAAACCGATTGAGTCGGAATCGGTTGTTGCATTTGAGTTGGAATCCATACCCTCTAAGAACGGTTGGTTTCAAAATCGTCCAATGAAGGACGTTCGTTGGACCAATTTTGACAACGTCCAAATAACCGTTCAACGAACGTCCATCGTTGGACCCGTGTTGAACGATTTTGAAACAATTTTTTGGACGTCTCAGTGGGTACCCTCTAAGAACGGTTGGTTTCAAAATCGTCCAATGATGGACGTTCGTTGGACCAATTTGGACAACGTCCAAATAACCGATCAACAGATGCCCATCGTTGGACCCGTGTTGAACGATTTTGCAACAATTTTTTGCACGTCTTAGTGGGGGTTATAGCCGAGGTTATAGCTCTACCTACCCACTGAGACGTCCAAAAAATTGTTTCAAAATCGTTCAATACGGGTCCAACGATGGACGTCCGTTGAACGGTTATTTGGACGATGCCCAAATTGGTCCAACGAACGTCCTTCATTGGACAATTTTGAAACCAACCGTTCTTAGAGGGTAGTCAAACCATTCCGGAACCGGTTCGGACTTCTGAGTGGATTCAGTATGGATTCTAGCTCAAATGCATCAACCGATTGAATCGGAATCGGTTGTTCCTGTGAGCCAGAATCCATTCTGGATTTCGAACCGATTCCGAAATGGATTTGACGTATAGTTGGGATAAGTTGGTAAGGCGGCGCTAGTGTTTTAAAGTATATTCATTCAAAAGTTTACACAAATTTTATTAACATATTTGTTCGTTCATGGATGTCTGTTCTCTGTGAATACAGGGTCCGGCACTTGAACTATTGTAAGTTTTCTATCGTCATTACAATGTCATACATAAAAGACAATCGGGCCACCCTTCGTCGTTTTGTTTACTTCGATTATTAGTGTTTTGTTTTTGAAAACCATTTAAACTCTGGAAAATGGATCTAGTAGGAAAGCGTTGTGCACTGATTGCTTTGTTCACGGCAGGAAATTCGAACACAAAGATCGTTCGGGATATCATTTTAAGCTGTGCAAAAGTTTTGTGTACCGCACCATCAAAAGATACCATGAGACCGGTTCTACCAAGAATCCGTATGATGTTGGACGTGAAGCTACCGCAACATCATCTGCCAATTGCAAAAAAAATCCTCGCTATGACGCAAATAAATTGGCGAAAGATCTCAAAATATCCGAACCAAGTGTCCGACGAATACTGAAAAAAGCTCAATTCCAAGCCATACAAGATCCAAAAAGTACAGGAACTGACAGCACAGCAAAATCTGCAGAGAGTAAAAAGAATGAAGGCGTTGTTAACGAGGGCCGAGAATGAAATGCTAGAAATTGTTCTATTTACGGATGAAAAAATCTTCACTGTCCAACAGTTCGTAAATAAACAAAACGATAGGGTATGATTGACGGAAAAATCACTAAACAGTTCGGCTGAATTAGTGGCCGTGATGGTTTGGGCAGGAATTACCCACAACGGTCGAACTCCATTGGTTTTCGTTTCTGAGGGAGTGAAAATCAACCAACATATCTTCTTCAAATTGGTCTTGGAAGGTCTAGTGGAACCATGGGCCCAAGCTCACTTCGGTTTAACACCTCGAGTTTTCCAACAGGATTCAGCACATCGCCATAAGGCGAAACACATTCAGCAGTGGATTAAGGAGCACTTTCCAGGATTCGTTTCTAGACCCGAATGACCGCAAATTGACCAGATTTTAACCCGATGGAATACTCTGTATAAAGTGTGTTGGAAGCCAGGGTCTGATCCAAAAAACACGACAGCATGGAAGCTCTCAGAAAACATCTTGTGGTTGTATGGAATCAAATTTTTGAAGAATATCTGCGGGTAGCGTGCAATGCGTTCATAGGTCGTCTGAAGTAGGTCATTACAGTCAAATGCAGACAACTTGAAGCTGGTCGATGTACTTTTTTAAGTAAAATGGATTAAAAATCAGAAAAATATTTTTTTAAGACAGATTGTATCATCGCATTAGAAACACCGTGTTCTAGATCTATTTTTGACTGTAACCCTTCAATTTGAAAATGATTTACATCACAGTGAAAATTCGTTTGAATACAGGCATTAGTGAATATAGTGGCCAGTTGATCATTTTCGATTTGAGTAGCAATGATCCGGAAGACGGCAATGCACGAACAGGAATGTGTTTCTCCATTTGCTTCCAAAAGGAAATCTTTCAGCAGATAATCTTGAAAATCTGTTTTCGAATACAAATTTCAATCTTAATTCCCAAAATATTCATCCGGCCACCAAAAAATTAACCGAGGAGACGTCTTGTCTTTGTAGCATTCTTCCCATTCTTCTGCTCTTATCGCACAATTGGACACCGAAAAGGTGCACTTGATAACAGTGAATCGAGTCATTTAGATTAAATTTGATGACGAATGTGGTTTCTATAGCTATATCGTACCTGTCGCCGGAAAAAATAATGCTGGTACTGAAGTTCAATTCAGTAGTGAACCGGCTCGTGAGAGGATTAGGCCTATTTTTAAATGCTAAGCAATCGATGATTGAAGACCCGCTTAAGGTATCGTTATCGTGGGTGTTCGAGGAAGTTTCCGCACGCGGTGATATGAGTGCGATTAGAATGCAAATAAGTTCCGAGGTGCTAATTGATTGGTGTCACGTGACTGTATCACTGGCTTCAACAATCGAAGTGCAGTATTTACACAACCGGAACTCATCTGTCCAATAGGAGAATAATTCAATTTCTTGCCAGTTGGTCCTATAAGATGATTGTCGTCCGGATTGCATTGTGATTGATCCCTATCACCTATTTTTAGGTCTATGAGTGTCATTTAGATAACATCGGTGTTTTTTTTTCCTTTCACTGAAAGATACCCGGACTCGGACGACAACCCAGAACAGGGCTTCCTTTTATCAATCGCACGTGAAGATGCTTGTTTTGGCATACCACCGCATCATTTGAACCTAATTTTATTGTTATAGCGCAATCTTATCGGACTGTCGACTCTCACGTAGATTTTTCTTGTTGATGTTTACTATCTCGTCTACCTCAGCGAGTTACTGTCCGGTTATAAGGTGTATTTGATCATTCATTTAGCAGAGATTACGTCGGTTGCACTAAGCTAGGATGGTTCTTATACAGTCGCGGCTCGCTTTAATTAAGCTTTAAACGTGAAACCTTTGAGTTGCAATTAAATAATAAAATATTTATCAACGTTTCTTTTTTCAGCGAACAAATTGACATCGACTCCAAAAATCTTCACAACTACCTGCCTGTGCCCAGGTCAGATGGCGAGTCCAGTCAATTGATAACGAAAGCTGCCTCCATTGCAACGATGCCCGTAAAGTATAACCATCACGGATCAGCCACAATCCTTGATCAAATCCCAGAAGACGCTCAACCAACGAAAAAGAGCACTACAACAACCCACACGAACGGTGCAGCACCGCGAAGACCATCAGTCGTCGTGCAGGACATCCTATCGACACACAGACCTTCAGCAATTCTTACCGCACTACGGAGGGGGTCGCTAGCATGGCTTCCAGGGAGAAGAAAAAGTGTTCTCCAAACCCACGACACCGAATCCAACATGGGTAGCAAAGCATCTCTGAGCCAAATTCCGCATGGTTCCGGTGCCCACAGTGAACTAGCGATAGAGTCGCGCCGGAAGAACCGACGAATCGGAGAGTAGGTAACATCACCGAAATAGTACCAAGCAGTAGGCTAAACTCTCAACTTTCACTTCCAGCGATGCTCTCAGCACAGCTCTCTCTGCGCTGTACGCCAAGGTCATTGTGATTCTCGGAATAGCTCTACCCGTGACAGAGATTCTATCATCCCAGATACCGGCGAACGTTTATCAAGGTTTCTATCTCTATCTCTACATAACCAGTATATCGTTCGTTATCTTTGTGTATGCGTCCAACATGAGGCGAAGGGCAGTGATGACGCTGATCAAAACGTATCGTAAGTCGCGCATATCTTAACATCCAAATTAATCAAGCTAATTCGCAACACTTGCAGATGAAAAAACCAACAGCTATCCAATCAAGAAACGTATACCTCACTTTGGAAGTTTCTATCTGCGAGTAGGCGCGATCGCCTTCGGCATCGGTACAATGGTCTATTCAGGCCTTGAGTTCGGCCAATACTTTGAACTGCGCACGTCGGAAGAGTGTTCAAGTATTTTTATAGCAATGACACCAGCGGCCCGGATGATCCTTTCCATCGTCCAGATGCAGTTTATCTTCCTGAACACCTCGGAGTTGGACATGGCTCGCCATAAAGTTTTCGCACGTTTCGGTTTGATGCACATGGTAGCGACGAACCTGTGCGAGTGGCTGTACGTGCTAGTCGAGGAAACGAAACACGAGATTCATCATCTGGCACACATTGCTGGACATAGCAAGATCGGTAAGTTCGTAGGTTGAGTTAACGAGACACTAAATAAGCCTTTCTCGCTTTAGTTTCCAGCATCGTTGAAGTCACCACAACAACACTAGCTCCCTCCACGACAACCGAGGACACGTTCTTAAGAGATTCAACTGACAGCAATCACACGCTTGTCAAACGAGCAACCCAGAATGCCGTCGACTACGTAGACTGTCAGCGAACCAACATCATGGGTTCGCTGGTCCAGAATGCATCTCCCTTTTTGTTTCCATGCACTATCGAATATTCGTTGATTTGTGCCGTGATCCTGTACGAGATGTGGAAGAAAGTCAAAACCATTGCCGAAATTGATCGCACTCGACGAAATTCCAATAAAGTTCATAGCGCCTCCAGTACCAAGAGCGCTCATCACTTCTCCGTGGACTGTTCCCGGGCACATCGTGGAATGTTTGGTGGGATAATAATTACCGTCCTAACGATCATTTGTTTGATTATGTACTTCGTGTTGCATGATGAACCCGGGTACGAGTACTTTGCCCTCCAAGAGGTGACGATCGCTGAAACTTTGCTCTATGCGGTAACCGCAGCCGGAGTAGTGGCCGCTATGGTCAGAATGAGAGATTTAAAGTACTGCAAGAAAAACAACGACCCACACGCTGGATCCGTAAGTCTCGATTGTACGCTGCTCGTACTTGCCCAAACCGGTGTCTATGTGTACGGGATGTTCAGCATCATCGGAAGCTATTTTTCCATAAAGGAAGGAATTGTTGGATCACGGGAAGGATTGATCGCGGAAATATTCAGCTTGGTTCAGACGTCCATGCAAACTCTGTTCATCCTGAACGCCGTCTGGCGGAAGTGTCGAGGTGCTCAACAGAATCGGACCAAACCGGGTCGTGAAATTGTAACCTTTCTTCTCGTGGCAAACATGGCCATGTGGTTTATCAATACGCTGGTTAAAGGACGGGCAAGCTTCAGGCCCTCGCATCTGGACTTTTTCGGTACCTGGGCTTGGACCGTGATAACACACGTCTCGATGCCATTGGCAATCTTCTATCGGTTTCATTCGACCATTTGCCTGTTTGAGGTGTGGAAATCTACCTACAAGGTCAAGAGCGGGGATCATCATTAGCGAGTAGCGTTGGATTAGGCTTCGTAAGCTAGAAAGTGATCGAAAGCCATTAAATTTACCCGCTGAGAATTTTTGGTTGGTGGCATTGATGATTTTGGTTTAGTCTGAGAGAAAGACAGAGACCTGGCTCCTCCATGTACAAACAAATGAGATTCGATGGGCCTTTCGGGAGAACAGCCACAATCAAAACACTAGTAATGGGCAGCAGTAATTTATATTGAATGACAGTATTAAGCAACCAGTGATGTGTGTATTGGAGATTAATAAATATTTAATTAATAAGAATCTATTACAAATTGAACGGTGAATTTATTTCATTGTTTCCATGACAAGCTCTTGACTTTTGATTTTAACTGATTTGCCATATTAAACTAATTTGTCGGCGATGACATAAATTCTTATTTGAATCTAAACCGAATGATTTCGAATTAAGTTTCGATGTGGATCAATCGATATATTCTCACTAACGGTTGGTTTCAAAATCGTCCAATGAAGGACGTTCGTTGGACCAACATTGGACGATGTCCAAATAACCGTTCAACAGACGTTCATCGTTGGACCCGTGTTGAACGATTTTGAAACAATTTTGTGGCTTCTCAGTGGGATAGCTACCCACAGAGAAACTCAATAAATTGTTTCAAAATCGTTTAGCACGGGTCCAACGGCAACGAAAAGCTATTTGGACGTCTTCCAACGGTCCAACAAACCTCCTTCATTAGACAAAATTTACCCTTAACTGGCTGCATCTGAAAACCTCTAAGAAAAGGTATCAAAATCGTCCAATGAGCGTTCTTCGTTAGACCAACGTTGGACGACGTCCTAATAACCGTTCAACAATCGTCCATCGTTGGACCCGTGTTAAACGATTTTTTGGGCTTCTCAGTAGGATCTCCGCCATTATGACAAAATTCAAGCAAGCTTTGGCTACGCCACACCAGATGGTGCAAGTGGTCCCATAGATTTCAGTCAGAACGACCGGAAGCCTGAAAAAACAAAACTGAACGATCGCGGAATACGATAGGGGCATTCGAAATTGGGATAAAAGATTTTGATATCCAGGCTATTCGATAAGTGAGCAACAGACATATTTAGCGTGGAATTTTATTTATCCTTCAGAAATAGAAGCAACCAGCGATGCATCTATTCTGTTCAAGAGTCAATGTTTTACAAAGGTATTTTCCCTGCTGCCGACCTAAAAATGTTGCACCTCCGAACTGGAACCAATGCGCAAGGAAACCAACATAATTCTCCTTCGCAACACATCCCCGAAAACCTAATGGCCGTACTTCTGGAACTCCCATTCTCTGTTGTCCAACGGACATACCTGTCGGGTTTTAAGCCATCTCGAAATACAGTGGAAGTGGAATGCATGCTGTTGGGAAACAAAAATAATGATTAGTGAGTTTCGCTCGATTACCGCATTCTCGCGATGCGGGACTTACGTTGCATACACCCCATGCGACGGTACATTCTTCACTGGTCGCCGAAGCTTGATTCGCCTGACACTCGATGCACAGATCCATGATGTGATTACGGCAAATTGCGCAGTTGTCTACCACGATATCTGCGAGAAGCATAAAAAATTTTATCAAACTATCATGGATTCGTCATTGTTTCGGTCTAAGGTTTTAACCAGGGTCATTGTTTTTAAAGCAAATCGATGACCGCAAAGACTTACCCCAGGCCCACAATGCGACGGCATTCCACTGCAAAGAATTAAATATAATTTTAATAATAAAATTATGAAGCTAAAACAAAGGAAGGATACCTTTTTCACTTCAAATCGCTTCCGCTCTCCACGGCTGCTGCTAGATGTAGGTTGCTCGAACTCTTCCTCATCAATCTCCATTTTGAAAGTTTGTATTCGATTCCCGAAGAAAAGTCACAAGCTGAAAGGACAATGAAAAACGTATAGATGAACCAAATCTTCGTATTTCATAATAATTCAAGGCTAAAAACTTACGCAAAAAGGTATTTGAAGGAATGATGAGGATGCGTTCCTGCGTTCAATCAAGACTCGGCAGTAATACGAACGACGAATTTTGACAGCGGTAAAACTCCGACTTCAAATCCGACACCGAAAGTGACATGACAGATAAACACAGTAAAAAGAACCGTGAGTGCAATCATAGGGAAATTTTTCGAAAGGGCTCAACGGGTTTTATCTACTGCTGGATGCGAATACAATGTTCTGGACTCGATTTTATAATAACTGTCATATCAATCAATTCCTAAAGGAGAAGCAAAAAGAAATTGAAATTGGTGAGGTACAGTAAAGTATTGTGACCGAGTTCATACGTCTTCAAACAGAAGTGACGTGTGATAACTATGTTAGCTGCGAGGTGACAAGACGCGTCTCACGACTGTGAATAGACTTTTTGCGTAGTTAGGCGAAGACCCGTACACAACAGTATTACAGCATTTGGTATTGTTACATTACAACGAAAAACAATGTTATTAATCAGAAATGCTGGAAAATTTACAACGAAAATATAATCCTATTTCTTTCTACATTAACACGCAAAAGAATTGTGTATGTTTGATTTTATAAATTATCTCTTCATTTTTAATCGATAAAAATTCTTTGTTGTGAACCAAGGAATTTATTAAACCAAGCTTAATTTTTTGGTTAGATCAACCAAAATATCTCTTGAATCAATCAATTACAATTGTAAACCCGAGCCACAGAGAACAGACATCCATGATCGAACAAAAATATTTAAAAAACGTTTGTAAATATTTGAATTAATATACGATAAGCACTAGCGCCGCCGAACCAACTTATCCCAACTATCCGTCAAATCCATTCCGAAACCGGTTCGAAATCCTGAATGGATTCAGTTTGAATCTTGCTCAAAGAAAACAACCGATTCTGAGCCTATCGGTTCATGCATTTAAGCTGGGATTTATACTGGAAGTCCGAACCGATTCCGGACTAGTTTGACTGGGTAGAGGAATAACCGCTGTCAATTCAGTCGAACTCAGCCACAAAAAAACATGACGACAGTAGCGCACCTGGTTAGGATATCCCAACTACCTTCGAAACCGTTAGAGATTTTTACACAAGTTGAATGCTGAAGATGGACATCTGTTCTCTGTGCCCGAGCTTAAGGCTAGTTTACAGTTCGGAAAACGAAACGTGTCACGGGATTTGGGTCCCTGTGTATTTTAAATGGAGCTCGGGATTTCAAATCAGTCTACACAAAAATTACAGTTTTCCTGAAGTGTAAACCCAACCGCGGGAAACATTACGGGATTTTAAAACTCTCCACACAGAAATCCGGCCGGAAAATATTCAACCCAAATTGTTTCCGACGGGGAAAATAGTATTTTTATAAGGTTTGCAATTCGCTGCAAGTTTGATACTTTTTTTTTTTTCAAGAAGCAGCAGAGTATTTGGTTTGACAATTTGGAGAGATCTCGGCGGGAAATTTTCCCTGATCAAATCCCTATGCAAATCCCGTGACCCATTTCCCGAACTGTAAACTAGCTTATACAGGGTGCGTCAGCTAGATGTATCATTTTCAGAGTTTACAATTTTCGCATTCGTGAACAGAATAAGGCGATATTTCACCTAATTCGACCAGCAATAAAAAAGCAAACATATGATGTAACATTGTTTGCTCTCCAACTTTACTCGACAAGACAGCATTGGATCTCATCTCTTCGCGGTATAATATGAGATGATATTTTCGCGCCTAATGTAAAACTGCTGAATAACCAATGGTTACGCAAAAAATCACAAAAATGAGTAGATACAGATCCTTTGAATGAAAATACTGCCATAATGTGGGGAAATAAATTCTATAATGTAATACATTAATGGTTTTTCTTGAACTTAATTTATCACGAGGTTCGAAGCTTATCACGCTTCCATACTGCATTGTCAGCAAATTCTCGTAATTTTTTGAAAGGTGAAAATTTGGGTCTGTGCCCACTAAGGATGAAAATGCTGTGCGATAAACTGCTTGTCGTGAGAATGAGCGAATATTTTAATCTCTGATCATTTTTCAACATTAAACAATCCGACATTTTTCAGTCGATTTTCACAAGTAAGCAAGTTTTTTAAGGATATTTTATGCCATTTATTTTAAACCAGGTTTAGAATACAACGTCGATTAAATGACACCCCCATTTGATACACAAAAAGCAGCTCTTTTGTGAGTATTTTGTATGACATTGGATAGCATTTCGGGCTTAATCGCAATTTCAGCTCGTATATTAGCTTTGAGTTCGTCAAGGTCCTTAGGTTTGCTAGAATAAACTTTACTTTTCGAGTAACCCCACAAAAAAGTCTAATACCGTTAAATCCGAAGAACAAGGAGGCCATTCCAAATCACCATTTTTGAGACAACGCGTCAGGGGAATTAGCTCTGCAAGAACTTGATTGTAGCGGCTGCATTACGGCAAGATGCTCCGTCTCGTTAAAAATGGAAGTTTTTCAGACCTTTTTTCTGTATTTGTGGACAGACAAAGTGCGCCAAAATCCAGCGGTAGCGTGCGCCGTCGATGGTCTTTCTCTCTTTGAAAAAATTAGGACCGATGATTGTTTTGGAGCACACTCCGGTCCAAACATTTACTTTCTAGTTTCTGGTCGTGCATTGGTGTTTGATGTATAACGTGTAGGTTCTGTGTCTCCCGAATTCGACAATTTTGTTTATTTACTCCGCCGGATTATCTTGTTTGTAGGCGCCCAATGCCTGCCATATTTTTTACGATAAGCACGCCCAGTTTTCACTATTGAACGATTGTTTTCAATGTAATGCGCTATGATTTCAGCGCGTTTCTTTTGGTGTGAATCGATTCATAGCTAACATGGCACTGAATGACGTTTCAGAATTGTCAAAATCGGCTGGAAAATGGTGGAGTCGTTCAATATTGAAATAGGATACATCCAAATGGCGCACCCTATATTCTGTAGCTATGCCGGGCGATCCTTTTACTCGCTTGAAATCAATGTGAAAATCAACCCACTGGCGCCAGTTGATTTGTTCACTACACTGTATGTAAGAGAATCTCGATACGTTGTTTTGGTAGTCGTCACATCACCTGACGAGGTAGAAACTCGACGCGCCATAATTTGTACTGATGCTGCCGCGTTGGTAATATATCTGTGGCCGATTGTATGCCTATAGCTTGCTAATGCCTTATTTGTTACTGTTTTTTCAGAAGCTGCTGCTTAGCAGTTGTCACAATTTTGTCGCTAGATATGCCGTCCGTGAGAATTTGCAAGTTTGATAACCTGAAGTAGGAGCTTAGGTAGGTGCGAATCGAATCATATTGACACCCTTGAGTGAATAAAAAAAAACTTTCCAACACACCAAAATTTTGGGATAAAAATTCAGCAATAGACCTTTCTTGTCGGACCTAACCCCTATTTTTCTTAATTTTTATCAAAAGAGTTCACATTTTTAAGAACAAATCCGTTGAAAAGATATTTTTAAAACTTTTCCTGATTTTGTTATGATTTTTTAAAAATTAAAGAATACAAGAATGTTGAATATTTTTTTCACCAATGCAAGAATGGTGGGACACGAAATATTCGTTTCGGCAGCACTGTTTAACATATTTCAGATTAAGTTATCGGCAACACTGCAAATGAAGTGGTGAATTGCGGTATAACGTTCATTAATGAATTCAATGAAACTGAGTGAATTTCAACTGTCAAATTGTATAGAGCAATGCATGAAAATGCATTAACCTCACTTTTTTGACAGTTTAGAGAGCTTGTTTACACGGGCTTGGATTTTTCATTTGACCACGATGCGAGAAACTTGGTTCGAATCGCTTTTAAATGTTAATACCATGTAAACTGTAATTTTTCCTTCTATATCGTCGCGGTGCAGTATTCAATTATTGATTTTTTTTTCTAGTTTTCAGTTTTATTTTGAATATTTTGCGGGCGATTAATCAGTTCCCATAATTCGGCGACGTGCAGAACGGGAACTATTTGTCTCCTCCGCAAATGCTCACATGTCAAGTGGTGTAATTCCGGCAAATGCATTGCCTAAAGCCACGATTTCTTACCTTTCCAGATCGGACGCACCCTGTAACCATTTTTCAATCAAACCATTCAGAATATTATTCGGACTCCTGAATGGAGTCAGTACACCGAAAAAAATCCAAACGCTAATTCTATTTGCTTCAAACCACTTAAAATCTATATGAAGAAGAAATGCTAATGTTATCACGCGCACACATACCTTCTATGTGTCAACTGTATAAACTATGTATGCACACACCTAAGTTATATGTGCGTATTGTTATAGAATTGAGTTTTATGTGTCTTATAGTTATGAAATGTGAATATAAGATTAATATTTCCTGTAAATACACACATTAAATTTATGTGCCAGCAAATAGTGTCTATCTGCCTCCGTTAATTGCAAAAATCTATGTGTAAAATCAATAGGCATAACGTTTACATTTTTTTGAGTGCATGGATTCCAGTTCAAATGCAACAAACGATTATGAATCCGATTGAGTTGGAATTGGTTGTTGCATTTGAGCTGGAATCCATTCAGAATTCCGAACCGCTGTTCCTGAATAAACACTGTACACCAGCGGTTCTCAACCTTTTTCGTATCACGGACTCCTTAGAAATCACCCTGGGTTGCTGCGGACCCCTACGGATAAACATCGTATGCTATCAATATGTTATTTTCAGTTTGTTGGGAAACAAGACATCAAACTTTAATATGCACTTGGAAAATATATTTTTCTATCCGGACGCCCAACAACGACATAACGGCCCCCTAGGAGTCCGCGGACCTCACGTTGAGAATCACTGCTGTACACTATATCGAACCTCGATATGTATACATTGTTGAAGTATATTTTATACCCACAAAATTTTCATTTCTATGTACAGTTCCTTTGGGTACGTTGTCCGATATAGAGCAACACACATTCCGTCGTCGCTTTCGGTAGCCATCGAGACTTGGTAGATAATAATGTAAGTTTGATCGGTGTCACCGAGAAACGACAAAGCTTTGATTCGCTATTTAAAGTTATCCACGGCAAACTCAAACAATTCTTTGCACTAAATCCGACAACGGCAAATTTACGCAGCAGAATCTTACTTTATTTGTTTACACTTCGAGAGAATTTATCAGGACAAGACAAGGCGTAATATACAGAAGGTGGAAAGATTTCTCTACGCCTGAGTGCGGTTGTCATTTTTCGAATTATAAGGAAAATTAGTGAAAGGAAATACAGTCGTGATTCGTTGGTTGGGCCACAGCCTATGTCCAACTAACGAATTTAATTCGCTAGTTGGACGACTGAGAAATGTTAAAAACTCTCCAAAGAAGACATTAGTAGTGTAAAAGATTGTTAGATAGATTGTCAAAGTCAATTTGACATGAGATTTTGACGTTCAGATGCTTTTTGGTCCAACTAGAATCATATGACTGCATAATGATTTCTCGACAAACTTAAAAATTGCGACGTAAAAGCCAACTGTCAAAATTTGCTTTGAGCGGAAATTGTGGACAAACCATTACTCGCCAATCACAGAGGTTGGTAGTAAACAAAAGACAAAAGTTTTCTCTCATTAACTGCTATGAACAGTTGGCCCGGAATTTAATTTCAAGGAGAATTTTGACAGTGGGCTTTTACGCCGTAATCATACACTCAAAAAAAAGTAAACGTTATGCCTATTGATTTTACACATAGATTTTTGCAATTAACGGAGGTATATAGACACTATTTGCTGGCACATAAACCTAATGTGTGTATTTACAAGAAATATTAATCTTACATTCACATTTCATAACTATTAGCCACATAAAACCCCATTCTATAACAATATGCACATATAACTTATGTGTGTGCATACATAGTTTATACAGTTGACACATAGAAGGTATGTGTGCGCGTGATAACAATAGCATTTCTTCTTCATATGAATTTTAAGCGGTTTGAAGCAAATAGAATTAACGTTTGGATTTTTTTCAGTGTATGTTTGTCCAGATTTGTAGTACCCTGTCTCGTTATAGAACATTGCATGAAAATGTTTAATCTCGCCCTTTTAATAGATCAGAGAATTCATCTCACTCACATTCATCGAATAAATCCATGTAAACAAATGTTTACTAAAGGCCCTAGTATAAAGGTACGCAAAGAGCGTGCAGAAAGTGAAGCCGAAAAAGTCCACCTATCGAGCAAAATTAGAATCCAACTTTGCTGCAGAGGTATCAGAGATGGATTCCAATTGTGCTCGATAGGTAGACTTTTTTGATTTCACTCTTTGCGCAACTGTTCTCTATAGACTGTGATGTTTACCGCATGAGTTTATTTTATTGATGTTATACTCTGTTCTCAAAAGCAATCAAATACGACAAAATATTATGTTCACACCTTTCTTTTTCTACCTCTTTTTTCAATTTGACAGGGTTTGGATGAATTATTTTAGCATCAGGGATGCCAGGTCGATAAAAAGTAGTAGAAATCGAAAAAGTCTGCAGATTGTCACAAAAGTCTGTAATATATTTGACACAGAAAAGTGATGCGATGATATTTAAAATAATTAAAAAATGCTAAAGACTAGTTGAACTGGTTTTCTTCCGTGAAATATCCGTAATCTGCAAGAATCTGCAACTTATATGAAAAATCTTAAGTTTTACTGATATATTAACAGAGCTGGCATCCTTGCCACATTTCCCCACTCTGAATTCATTTTAATGGTGAGAAAAAATGGGGAATCGAAGCAAGATAGGTCATTAGCATATGGGGTTAAGTGCGCAGTTCGAAGTATATTTGATTTTTTCAATAGTTAGAGGCCCCAAATCATCGCCCCAATATGCAATATCGAATCACGGATAAAAAACCAAGCTTTTGGCAATATAAAATTTTTTTGCAAGAAAGGTCTATTCAAATTGTTGAAAATTAAACAATTTAATTTCAACCATTACACAGACAGACTTTCTTTTTGCTAATTTTTTTTCAATTCAGTTATCAAATTGATAGAACAATCACCGACTTTCCTGTATTCCAGCCCATATTACGGGAAAATCAGCGAATGTGCTGTCGTTTTGACATATCAATTGTGACTTTTCAGCAAAAAATCTGTCAAATGGTTTCAATTGAATTTCTGTCCGGAATTTCCCTTCAAAGAGAATTTTATCAGTTGGCTTTTACGCCGTAATCATATGTTTGTCGAGAAATATATAAAAATAAGAAATCTAATAATAAATTCTCCGGTAAATCCTCTGAAAACAATTCCTCAAAAACTGAAACTGCTGCAAAAACGACATAAAAGAAATCTACAACGGGACAACAATTCTATTCGTCGTTAGAATGTAGTCAGAATGTATTAGAAACGATCCATTTTTCATTGTTACATCCCTTAACAAATCCCTTTTTATATATTATTTTTTAATTATTACCAGACGAAAAAACATAATTTAACGTTAAAGCCGCCTCCTTTTTTCGACGGTTACTGGTACAACTTGCTGTTCCAGCGGATTCGGTTGGTCCACAACTATTCGGCAGTCTAGGACCTTATTCCGGCTACTTATATGCCATAACGGTAATCTTAGCTGAATCTGCCATTGGGTTCACCATAAAAGCTGTGGAAATTACCAAACTGAAATCACCATCACCACAATAACTTAAAAATCATTACCATTGTAGTAAAAATAAAATCACTATCGCAGAATATATGCTATTAAAATTTTATAAATTCTCGAAGTTTTGTGGAATTGCTCCACCGAGTGAACTTTTCATCAACCCTTCCACGCGAGACATACCCGAATATAGAAGTTCCCCCCAAAAAACGTCGATCCTACAATTTTGCCAGAACACTAGCTCCAACTTTCATTCACGGTCCCAAACACTCATTTACTGGTGGGTTACCCCTCAGGTTTGGGAGCAATTTTTCACTAGTGGTCTATCCCACATATGCTTGTTCATATGTCAGTGGCGCCATAATTTCAAATGTGGCCACAGTCCTAACTACAAATATATTTAAAATGATCGTTAAAGCGGGCGAAGCTTTGTTTTTAAGTGTTATGTCTGTTAGTCTGTGGTGTTCCTGCGGGAGAAATTGTATTTTTTTGACACCATCGAGGACACTTTATTCATGAAACACGATTCATCAGCTTGCAACCTACATTGAATCAAATACAAATTCGTATTTATTTTTAAGCTCTACATCAAAGCTTAAAAAAAGATATCCCTGCGTGAACTTGAAAGAAAACAATGCGATGAATGAAATGTATGGTTCGTCTCCTTCGTCATTCGTTCTCCCGACACAGCGCATTCAAGTTCGGAAATGTTCGGTTTCAGAGGCAAGCTGGATTTTGTTTCTATTCTACATACGAGAAGGTTTTTTCAACAAAAGTGCACATGAAATAGATTACGCAGTTCGCTTATGCTCGAAAATGTAAAAGATGCCAACTTCTGCCTTCAAACTATCCACATAATATCAAATGAATGCTTTGGTTGGTGAAGGAATTTTCGTTCCCTCTGCTCTCAAGCATTCAATTCTGCAAGAAATTGCAGTCATTTGGAGAGTGAATGAATGAGGGTGGTGTTGAATCTGAATGTCGGTTTCGGTAAATGCAAGCAGAAACAGGTAACTGATTTTGAAATTTCCAAGCACTGCTCTACATCCAATAAAATGTCAATTGAAAGACATTTGTTGCGAATTTCACTAGATGTGGAAATCAAACAACCATAATTTCTGAAAACTAAAAAGAAGAAGAATCTAGGGTCTTGTGATGCGTTTTTAAAAATCAGCGAAATTAAATGCATTGATTTCCATCAAAATAGAATTCGTAATGCATTTTTCGTTGCGTGTAAGACGTTAAAACCCTACACGCAAAAATAAAACAACCCACAGAATAAGTTCTTTTAACCTTAATTTAGGTACTTTTGAGTTGTGCGTCGCTTTCGCACTTATTAGTGTTGCCAACAGGGTGGCCAGATAGAATTCCTTAATATCGGTAAGGTCACTAAAAGTTTATCGGTAGGCCGGGTTGTTGTCCCAAAAACGTAGTATTGACATAGAATTGTAAAATACTGACAATACAGATCTCTGACCAAATCCAACCCAAAAAAATTAATGTTGAGTAGGATGTGTCCAAAATCAATAAAAATCGGTAGTTTTCGGTAGGAATAACAAAATATCGGTAGTTTTGCCTTGGTCGTCTGGGAATCGGTAGGGAAGACCAAAATCGGTAGGACTACCGATAAATCGGTAGGTCTGGCCACCCTGGTTGTCAAAAACAAAACGAGAGATTCGACTCAGTCGAGGTCTTCCGTGCAGAAAGGTACTTTTGAGTTGTTTGGGGTATACTCAAAATTAGGTAAATTCAACTTAAATTTAAGGAAATTAAACTCAAGGTTGAGTTATGATTTTTGCAGTAGTTAAATGGAAACTACTTTCAACACGATTTACCTAATTTTACCTTCCTGCACGATACCACGAGATTGAGTCAAAAGTACTCAATTTTAGGTAGTTTTTTGGTGGCTTGTACAAAAAACAGCCCTACATTCAACAAAACATCGAACAAAGTGGATCAGCGTAGGATGATTGTTAAATAATCTTTTCTGCGAGGAAGTGCAAAGTTGATGCAAAAAATGGAAATAAATGCATTTTTTCAAATTTGATGCAATTCTTTTATACATTCCTAGAGTGGTCTGCCCTTAGAGGAGAATGTTCCATAATTGTGGGACCGTCAATTTAGGTACATTAGAAATATATTACCGGCTGCAGTGGAAAATCAAAATACATATTAGCGCCTTTCGTTTTTCCCTGTATTCAACGTGAGCAACTAATTAATTATTCATAATTAACTAGGGGGGCCATATCAGACGAGTAAATACCCAGGACAGTCCAAAGGAGAGTTTCTCCCTCCATTACCTCTCGCTCGAACGTGCCTGGCGAAACTCTTCCCAGGAGTCTGGACATCTTTCGTGAGAGTTTGAACACCGAGCACTTCTTCAGATTAACACAAACGCGGTTCTTGCTACACTACAATAAGCCAAGATTTAAACATCAATTGAGTGGATGAAACGAAATATTTTAAAAATGGTCTGCGAATGACCGGCGACGAGTCTAGCACTAAATACACATCATTAAAATAATGTAGAAATATCAACGGCACCAAGTGGCTTCCTTGGGCTATTCCTAACGTAAAAGTAACTGTAGATGCCTGGCAATCTCCAGTGACAACCATTACCTCTTGATCTGTCGGCTAGGAAAGAAACAACTGCAAAAACGACCATTGATTCCAAATTTCGCCATTTTAGCGATTGTTATATCATGGTTCACTCTATCGAAAGCGGCAAATATGTTAGTGTAAATAATATTAGTCGGAGTCAGTATCTGTCAAGTAGATAGTTAGATACGCACCTTAGTCGCCGAAGTGGTTGCACTATCACCAATTCGAGACAGCGCGCAATGGAGTTATTCCACAATAGTTATTGATGTGCTGCTTATTTCTGTGGACCAGTGCGGCAGAATTATAACAGAATTCCGACAGCATCATGAAATTTTTGACAGCTGACGAAATCTTGATAGATATATATGATGGTATATTGGTAGACTAGAGTATTTATGGTTTTATTTCTCGTACTCTGCTTGAGATTCAGTTTATCTTGGAGTGTACGTTGCAGTTATGGTTACGGTCGGCCGCAACTGTGACCTGGAACATAGTAAATAAAGCGAAGACTCAATGAAAAAAAATATTTTAGGCTTACAGGAGAAAAACCAGGATAATTCAAGCGTTTTCCTCGACATCCCAGTCAGTTTAAACCAGGACATGTCCTGGGAAACCAGGACGTATGGTTATTAACTCCATCTTCCCACCATTTCGCAAATTATTACAAATTCTTTAATAATAATCACAAACGTGAAATATTTGATAGAATTTTAGGTTGCGTGTAAATTGAACGAAACTCCGACAAGACTTTGGCTATCCCTTTCATAGGGTGCACCCTGTGATTGCGGTGCCAAACAGAGATGCCAGATTTGCAGACAAGTCTGCAAATTTGCAGACTTTTAATTTAAGCTGCAGATTTTTTCGATGACGCAGATATTTGCAGATTTTTTAGTTTGGTTGCAGATATTTGCAGATTTTTTAGTTTGGTTGCAGATATTTGCAGATTTTTGAATATAAAGGCTTTTGGTTACACTAGCTTTCCTGACATTTTTTGTTCTTCCCAGACTTTTAAAATTATTATTGCAGACATTTGAAAAAAGTACCTGGCATCTCTGGTGCCAAAGAACTGTCAGAGAAAAATTTCGCTGTGGCATCGATCGGTTTTTCTCCAAAAAGAAGTTTGTTGTTTAAAGTTTTCAGAAAATATTACAAATTTGTGTTCAGAAGTCGACGAAAAGTGTTGCAACCGATTCCCGGCGTACGATTCCGACAAACTAGTGACCAGGGGTTAAGAACGCTACTGCATTACGGCGTTTATTTTCGGTTTCATTTTTCGCTTTTCCCCCACTCGGCGAGAGAAGTGCAAAATATGTGCGATTCACTGCGACGGGCGTCGAAAATAAGATGTCTACACCTGTAAAGCGTAAAATTACACTCGAGCTCAATCCAAACAAGAAAGTGCTTCCAAAGGATCGTCCTAGCGTGTTCCAGCGTCTCGGTACGAAGAAGTTTCCGCTTCCGGTGTCATCCACGGGTGGAATCGTACCCGGAAAGCAGCACCAAGAGCAGGAATCGGTGAGTGTTTCCTGAACTGTTACCAAGTTGTTTTTTTATATCGAAAAATGACTTTTCCTTCCATCAGGGTATCAACAAGGAGGAAATTGTTAAACGTATTGTTGGCTGTGACGAGCCAGAACCGGTCCCAGCGCCGAAGATCGTCCCGGAGAGTGTATCAGCACACGCCCGGTTAATCGAAGCTCAACTAGCGGCCAAACTTGGAAAAGTTATAGTCAGTCGAGGTGAAACTATCGGCGGGGTTGCTCCTGTTCCGCCCCCAGGGCCCGTCTCGAGCAAGCACGAAACGGAACGCGGTGGTCATAGTACCTCAACAGCCAGCGACCGTGGAGGTGGTGGTGGTGGTGTTGGAAATAATAATTCCGCACCATCTGCCAGCGCAGGAGGAGGAGGTTGGGATCAATCCACACTGGAGAATGCTGATCAAGACATCCTAGAGCGCAAACGCAAGGAACTGCAGCACGAACTAAAACTGGAGATGGATGCCAGCGGAGGTGGAAGCAGCCACCATCACCATCATCGTCACATGTCATCGTCGACGATGAAACAAAAGTCCGCCAAAGAGACGTTGGTGGTCAAAAAGATCCGAAAAGTACCGGCACCTCGACGATCGTCTTCTAGCTCGGACAGTTCGAGCAGCAGCGGATCGGATTCGTCTGATTCCGACTCGAGCTCTAGTTCAAGCAGCTCTAGCCGCGATTCTCGAAGGGTAAAGAAACGGGTCATACGACAACGGCGGGATTCTAGCTCCAGCTCAGATGGAGGAAAGAAAGTTATTAAGAAGCATACGAAAAAAGTAGCTCCGGACGGAACGAAGCGCATTTTGACTAAAAAAGTTGGCACACATTTAACTACGAAGATACGAGTTAAAAAAGTAACAAGTCCCGGTGGTACAAGCCACCTACGTAAGGTGGCTCGTGAAGTATCTCCCAGCGGAAAAACACCCACAAAATATTTGGTGAAGAAAAGTGTGGCCGTGAAGAAGGACAAACACGCTGTCGTTGATGCTCGTGAACGGGTTCGCGAAAAGGAACGTGAGCTCGCTCTTCGAGAGAAGGAACGGGAAAGGGAGAAAGAACGATTGCGTCTTCGTGAGCGAGAAAGGGAACGAGAGCACGTAAAAAGTCGTTCACCTCGTACGCTTATTCGATCCCGTTCTCCGCGCTCGCGTATTTCTCCCGCAGCAGTTTCGTCGTCTTCTCGTGGCAGGGAGATGGCAAAGAAGTCACCTGAACCATTGCGGTATCGTGAGCCACCTGCAACCATCGTAAGACGCCCCGAGCGTTCGCCGGAACGCATCGACGATCGAAGAAGACACGAGTCATTAAAGGATCGCGAACGTCGGGAACGACAAGAGAGGGAACTCGCTAGAAATAAGGAACGTGAGGAAGCACTGGCCCGTTGTCAAGAACGACAACGTGAACGTGAGAGGTTAGCAGCCGCTGCAAAGGAGAAAGCCCGTCGACCGGTTGAAAAAGATGTTGGATTGTCGAAAAGTGATGGTGGATTGGAGAAACCTGATCGCCACCGCCCGGTGGAACGTTTGTTGCCTCGTCCGGCTGAACGGGCACGAGCTTTAGCGGCTGCTAGATCGCCTGGAAAAATTGATCACGATCGTAGTCGAACTCCAAATTCTCCCAGAAGTCGTGACAGAATTGTTCCCCGAGAACGCTCGTATGACCGTGGTACCGTCGAAAGAGGTGAGTGGATTTGTCTGAAAATATTTTAATGAAACTGGCTTTTTTCTTCTTTCTAACACTTAGGAGGATACATTGATCATCATGATCGACGCAGTCGTTCCCGTGAGAGGGAATATGTTACACCGATAGTTAGAGGTGCACGATCACGGGATAGTCCATTTGAGCGACATGTACCTCCACCGATTCCAGCGCGCGAAGTCCGAGAATATCGAGAACCTGAGCCGCGGGTATTTGTGGAGAAAGATCGTCGTGTCCATGACTACGCCAGAACCGATTATCCTGATGATCCTCCACCCCGTCGCGAGCATGAAAGGGAGTGGGAACGTGATCGAGAACGCGAACCTGATCGTGGTCCGCCGCAACGTAGTTTTGATAGGCGTGGTGATGACCATGGAAGGGACTGGGATCGGGACCATAGCCAGCCATCGCATAGTCACAGCCAGGAACCTTATCAAGGAACATCCAGAAGCTGGGACGATGCACATTGGAAAGAAAGCGACGGGTGGGCTAAAGAAAAAGAACGCGGTGAATGGAAGTATCAACAAGAGCGCCAGTGGGAGCATGAAGATCATCCAGCAGTTGGACCACCCCCGCATGCGCATAACCATGGCGGTGGAGCTCGTCGATGGCAACAGAGTCACCCGGAACAGAATCAAGGCTCTACTTGGCATGCAAAACCAAAAGAGGAGATGGACTATGTCCCACGCCATAAATTAGCCGGAAGGCTTGGCGAACCACCAGGCGGTGGGAACGATCGGGGAATGTTCCGGCGTCATCATCCTGGACATCAACCAATATTTAATCCTGGTCGCAAAAGTCACATAGGAATGGGTCCAAGCCGCTTCGGCGGGAATCAAGGCAAATATAGTATTAATCGCACTATTGGTGGTCAACATCAACACCAACCAACGGGATCTGAAAATTTGCATCAACATTCTGGTCCGCACACACAACAGCCACCACTAGGAAACGAAAGTCGAGAAAGTCCTGCTATCATCGGACAAACCGCTCCGCGGTCAGAAGTAGGAAAGTTTATCTCTAAAACATCTGAAAGCCCTTTCGGGCAACCCGCGCCATCCAGTAACAAGCTAACGGATAGCGTTGCACCGGCTGCTGCCGTTGCCGAGTGGGATGATGAATTGGACGTAGTTCCAGCTCCCGTTGTTCCAGCCGTTGCAGCGGATGGCGTTGCTTCGACTACTGCTGTAGTCGGTACCGGGGCTGCTTCTGTTGCTGCGGAAGGTGTCACAATGGTTGCGCCTGTTGTCGAAAAGGTTCCAGAAACGGCTGTTCCCGACTTGCCGGCACTGGACGAGGATAATCTCAGTGAAATCAGTGACGATTTGGATGATATTTTGACAAGAGAAGAGGTACGTAAATTGTTTGTTGTGCAAATGTGACACCATGCTATATTTCTCCTTAGGAGAGAACTATTTTTTCTCCACTAAGGCGAGAATTGCTCAAAACCACCTTTGCGCGTTAAGGGCAGAAAATCTATAACTAAATTAGTTGTGGAATTTGCGTTTGGCCTTCGTCTCATCAGAATCCGACGCCGGATTGTTGCTAGCTCCAAAAAGGAAAATACGATTTGTGTTTTTGAGCAAACCCCTAGAGCTGTGTCATGTCCTGCCAGAAAAGGAGTTCAATTTTAAGCTGGTGAGAACTAGTGATATCGAAACATTTGGTTTGGCTTAGCAATTTGACACGGCTGCTGGCTGGTTGCATCGACTGAGTTTATTCTGGTACCAGAATCAATGCACGCGAAACTCGAAAATCAAAGTCTAGAAAGGGTCAATATATCCCACTCCTAGCTTGCTTTTCTTCCTTCAGCAATTATTCAAATTTTTCCACAGATAGACGGATCGAGATGTATCTGAAATTGATCATGAAGGTGAGCATAGTGCAATTGGTAAGTCGATTGTCTTGTACGCATCTCACTTGTAGCTGTACTTATAACCTACATTAGATTAGATTAGACAGGGTTCGGATTAACAAATCTTTTGGACTAGCTGCGAATGTAATAATATTTATGATTATAATGCAATCACTACTCGTAGCTAAACTGCCAACGGCTGTGCAGCCAAATTCTGCAACTGCACTAAAGAAATTAACTGCCACGGATATATTATAGACTTGTCAATTCATGAGCATAATTGACCGTCCATGTGAAAGTGTGTACTTTCATTATTTTTAAAATACCATATATCTTTTTGTTTTGTTACCAGAGGTTGTTGTCGTTAGAGTCACACCTTTCTTTCTTCGGGTTTGAAAAATGTTGAACCATATGTAGAAGAGTTGGAAACCGAACCCAGGTGAGCTGCGTACAAGCCAATCTATTTACCAACTATGCTATGTCCACACCTAAATATCTTATTATTTCTTCTTCTATTATACAATGCATGAAACTAAAATATGAATTGCAGCGAATGCAGCAATTTTTTGACCAATGCGTTTCTTTTGTAGCTTCCTGCCATCCTCTGCAATGCATTAAGGTTTTCTTCGAAAACTCTTCAACGAACCAGCGCCAACAACCGCATTTTTGGTATTTCTTCATTGTCGTTTTCCAAGCCTTGTTCCCCCCGGGAATTATCAGGCGTTCCGACCCTCAGAAAATGTTTAAATGCAGAGGTGTTTTCCGCGTATTCTTCGAGAAATCGTTAGTTTTTGTTACGCGTTTAGTCTGCGCTTGAATCGCGATGTCGAGAATCAAGCTAATCTCTGGGACATAACCGGAGAGATGTAGAATACCCGTACTAGAGTGACAAGAAAAAATGACCACCGAAATGAAGCGACCCGTGCAGAGGGATGAGTGATCGAGGGGGTGAAAAAGATGCTCGATCGTTAACGGAGCCTGTGGGGTACCTGGGCAACCCCCACAGTAAGCGTCCCTTACCACGTTAATGCGGAGCTCTGCCGTGGCGGACATTTATTCTCGCACTACTCGTGGGTTCAAACATGGAGATAAACAAAAATAAACAAACAGAGGTGCCAAACCCCTTTTGCTAGAGGTGGTTCTGCGAGGTCTCCCCCCGTGGGGAGAGTAGTGGAGCGACGAGTACTGCATCTGATAGCACCAGTGACCCCCCCAGTAGTGGTAGGAAATAGCCCTACCAACGCACTGGACGGGCCACTATCCGCGATGCGCAAAGTGGTGGAGCAGCTCGATTCAATAATCGAGTTCACTAGCGCAAAGCAAAACATAAGCAAGGAGTTAAATCAGAGCCTCCTGGAGCTCCGGAAAACTGTTCGTATCGCAAGACAGAAACAGCAGGCTTATGCCAAGAGGATGGAATGTCGGGAGTAGTCCGACAGAGAAACCCAGACAGTGGCCTCCAAGAGGAAGGGAAGAGAGAAGGTCGATACAGGCACTCAGACAGTGGCCTTCACCTTCTATGGAGCAGCCAAGTCGCTCGGAGCGGCGGCCGAGTTCCCCTCGAAGGGAGAAGGCAAGGGCAAGCGTAAGAGGGCGCCGAACGCGAAGCGCCCTAGGAAGTCGCCAGGCGAGGGTGCAAAACCGACACCACACGGCGTGTAACCGTTAAGGCCAGACGCCGTTTGGTCGAGGTAAGCGAGGGCGAGAGTGACCTCGCTGAGCAGAGCGTTGGTACCAGCAACCCGGCGCGACCGGGGCAGAAGGGCGTTAACCCCTGGACGCTGGTCACCAGGAAGAAGCCAGCACCGACACCGGAGGTCGTTGATCCGACGTCCGGTTCCGGAGTTACGGGTTGAAGAGTGTGATCAGACAGCAAATTCCCATATAAACTGGTAACACCATGATGTGTAAATGATGTAATACATATTAAAATAAGTGCAACATTCATTACTTGGATTTGCAAGTCTAGATCATTTATGACCAATCAAAGTAGCGTTGGCTTCATTGGCCACCTATGACGGTTCTTGATGCCCCCAGGGAACTCACAAAGTTCCTAAGCTAATATCACGCCTATTTCGCAGCGAATTCTCTAGCGATTTTTACAAACTTGATTTCAAATGAAAGATACAGTAATATGCTTGATTGCCGCTGAATTTTATTTGGTTCTGACTCTTGGTTCCGGAGTTATAGGTTAGTAAGGTCGCAATGGAGTATCCCATATAAACCGTTACAGTCGTAATACCTCATAGGCTAAAAATCTATTGAAATTATTACAAAATTACTTCGACTCGCAAGTCTAGATCACTGTTAGCCAGTCAAATATTCTTTAAATATATTGTCAACTATCGACAATTCCAGAAGTTCCGGATTCCGGGCGTATTCCACAATTAAAGTCACCTTGTTTCTTAGGTGATGACTGAACTGATTTTCTCAAACCAAGTCTCAAATGGAATATATAATATGCAGTTGGATGTAGCATCGTCCCCTCCCCCTTACCCTTACACCTTCCTCCTTCATCACCCTCCTCTTCTGGACCACACTTACACCTGCATTCCCTTCATGCACCTCGCATACCGAAATAAGATGAAGGGTTTCTTAGGCATCCTCCATTCTCAAGCCACTAAACCCAACCCCCTCCACTTACCCATTCCCCCAACATTTCGAAATCTGATCACATGAATATAACATAGAACTCAGCCTGATAAAGTCAATTAAAGTTTAAAGTGATTCGGCGTCAACTTTCGTGGTAGTAGTGGGATACGTGCTACGTATAATAAGAATGTAATAGACATTTTCACAATTATATTGAACAATCCCAGCTAATTAAAAAGGTACTGGAAGGCGTGAAATATTTTTCAATAGTACTCAAGGAAGAGCAAGGAGTTAAAGAATGAAAGTTCGGAAATGCGTGGGATAGGGTCATATGAGCAAGCCTAGAGTTTTCCGGCGATTTAACTTCTTGTCTTCTGCAACGCAGGGGTAAGGATATTTTGGCATTAAATGCGAATCACTTGAGTCTGCGGCATGCCCAGGCAAGCGTAAAGTCACTTAATGACTTATGCTGCCAGAACCGGGAAACTCTTAGCTTGCTCATATTCCAAGCTTTTCTAAACTTTCTTCCTTCAACTCCTCGCTCTTCCTTGAGTACTATTTAAAAATATTTCACACCTTCTAGTCCCTTGCTAATTAAATATCGTTACAATATAAATATGTGAAAAGAAAAAAAAACCTGTTTTCTACCTTCGTTGACCACCCTGTACCCTGTTCCTGATACAGTTACTGATATTCCGTTGTTGAAATTAATCCCATTTGCGAATGCCTCCCATCCCATTTATTGTGTTTCTCTTGATCATATTTGCTCAAGTCAATACTCTGTCTTAGCAAAAATGCAAACTATATTCCTAGACGTTACAAATCTCTTTAATCGTGAGTATGGGCTACTGTTATGACGACATTGCGTTGACTGAGACGTGGCTCAACAACCAAGTATTTGGTTCAGCATTCAATGTCTACCACCCCTCAACAGCCATAAGATATTAAGTGGTGGCGTACTTATCGCTGTTCGTCATGGTATAAAAGCTCGAGTGATCAACGATGACCGGTGAGCAAGTGTGACTTTTGGTGAAGCGTGTTGATCGCAATTTGTTCCTGTTTCGCGTATTTTCCTCCAGTATAATTCGTGAGTCCAGCTTGTTCGATGTACATCTTTCCTTCGTTTCTTCATCGTCACCGCGACTGATGAATTAGTTATTCTGGGCGATTTCAACTTCAGTTGGCAAGTAATTGATCTCATCGATTGGATACCGAAAAATCTGCACTTATCAACAACGCCAGCTATTCTTACACTAGCGTCACTCTTCGGCAAATGAATAATGTAATTGACGAAAACGGATGTACAATGGTTCTGTGTTTTGTGCGCTCCCTATTGTTCCACTGATCCGTCTCCTTTGGTCCAGCATGTGCCTCATTATCTCAGAATCAAGATACCCTCTTATATAGACGATGATAAGATAGATGTGCGTCTGTACGATATATCTCTGCGTACAGGCAATCAGCTCATTAGAACGATCATCTACGGAATACGGAGCATTCAGTTGGAAACCTGGAGAATTCTTTTTCCAAGAGTTTACAATGGCTTTCGTGTTATGAGAATGCAAGTGACGAAAGCTATTCCTTTTTAGCTAAACTTTCAATACGAAGGAGAAAGCGTTACCAACTCTCAAGTTACGCTGTGCACATATGAAGGACAGACATCTACGTGTCAGTTGTATAAAATGGACATACAAACACGGATATACGATCATGGTTCGTAGGTCCAAAAAAAGAATCCAAGGCAGTTAATTAGAAAAACCTATACAACATCAATAGAGAGGACAACATGGACAAAAACAATAAATCAAGAGAAAGTAAACAAGGTGACCCCCAAGCAAGCGATGCAGGATCTACAACAAGAAAGAAGATCTTTATGCGAAGTAACAAAATGTGTACACAAGATCGGATGGACATATAATTGAATTCGATTTGTGTATTTCTATTTACACGTTGTAAATATTGAAAGATCCAAGACTCAGTTAAGCTAACATTTTAAGCTGTGTCAAATAAACGAACTTCATCTTGTGCTCGCTTGTAACTTAGGAAGGAACTTCGAAGACGTCGCGAACTCTACCGCCGTCGTTTTCAAAAACGCTGACTACAACAGTGTCATTAGTAAGTACACTGTTGTGTATAAACCATATGCCCCTGTTGTGTATGTCATATGACAAAACGAATCATTAGCGTCAATCAATATCCTCCCTGGCAAATAACCATCCTTAGACAATAAAAAAACTGCCAAACGAAAGGCATTAAAAAGTTTCATTATGAAACCATTACTTTCAACTCAACCGAATACAAACAGCAAAGCATGCACCCTTTTTTCAGACACCTACGAAGCATTAAACGCCAATTGAAGTCTGAGTCTAAGTCGTTCTGCATGGATATTAATGAGCAGCGAATGTTTTTTTTTTTTTTTGAGAGTTGCCCTACTGGAGCAGTAGAGCTAGGGTCTCGGAAGGGCTCCCCATCAGAATCACTCACTACAATTGCAGATGAGACGGGAAATGTTACTCACTAAAACATTGCTCAACCCCAATTGCATCGGGCCGTGATGAATGTGATATACATTGTGCATGTGCGGGCGTTTGGACTTCACGATCGTGTGTATCAGCGCGAAGACTCGAGCGTTTGTACGTTAACGTGTTCGATCGCGTTGGTATTTGTATGTCGCGGGTACGCTACTTCGCGTGGATAAATTCAACTTTATAATGGGGTGGCCATTCGCGTGTGTTCTTGAATGATCGCGCGAACCGTGAATCTGATGCTCAATTTTCAGGGTACGGTTCAGGTACTATAAGAGAGTTTCCCCATATCAGTAGAGTTCCCGGTTGGCCCAACTGCAGGGGGGAAGCTACTAGGACCGAAGGCGTGAAGCTACTAGGACTTCCAGAGGCAACCGATGCATGATCGTTCGAGCGGTAGGTTAATGCTTGAGACCGCGTTTGTAAATTTATAGGTGTTAAGCCGTTCACTTAATTCCCGGGGTGTTCGTGTATAATTATTTGTGAATGATTGCAATTATATGTTCGCGTTTCTGATCAGGTTTTTTTATCGCGAAGGCCACGAGCGCTTGTAGGTTTGGAATGAGAGAGAGATTGAGAGTGTATATTAGTGAGTATGCAGTTTATTGTGGTAGTGTTAGTATGAACCTAATTTAAAATACAGCAATAAAAAATACTATCTGAGTGAAGAAAAAAAGATGCAATGAGATTAAGTCGAGCTTTATAAATTGACCGTTGTTATTTTTGGTATACATGAGTACTGGAAAAGCAAACTAATAGAAGTGCAACAAAAACAGACCAATGAAGCAGAAGAGAGGAACACATGTAACATGCAATCAACCCACTCGAACTCGTCTAAAAATACCAGCAAATGATAATTATTTACCATTAACAATTTCATTCTAGTAGAATTTTATCGTGCTATGCTGACCGAGAATGGATGATTCCGTACGTCGATAAATTATTCGTACCTTAATTTATCCAATCAGATCTTCCCGAATAAATTGAATCAAATGCCCGAATTGAACGCCGGAAACGAATCCTAGGAAGGAATCCACGTCGACCCGCCAGTCGGCCACGCCAGTGCGCATATGCTAATCGTTGATCGTTAGTTTGGGCAGGTGTAGAGTATGAAAAAACACAAAGCATAAAAAAGGCCAATAAGCCTTCTCGGTATCCTCGAGGCACCACTATCGAGGCGTAATGCAAGAACCATCTTAAACCAATTGTCTGTCACAGGTTTTTTAAAACTAATGCTGAATGTCAATTTGAAAAATTTCAGAATGTCTTCAAACTATATCTCGCGACTGAAATATTTCCTTCCTGTTCTCAAAAAGGGAAAGAAATCGAACATCGATAATTATCGTGTAATCGTCGTGTTTGATTACCGCATCAAAACTATTCAAATTGATTATTTTCTTGCAGACGACCTACATGGTTTAATGCCTAAACGATCGACAAACTACTCTCACTCACAACGTAAGCACTAGGTGGATTCGCCGATAGATTGCAAATCGAAGGTTCCGACAAAATCACCCACGAGATCGGTAGTCAAGCTAGACAAACTCGGTAGTCACGGTCTTCTTCACTGTTCCTCCAAATCAGCATTAAGGACTGTTTATCTGCACTTTTACTCGCTTCATCCGGCATCGCACAAGGAAGCCATCTCGGCCCAATAATAATTCTCTGCTATTTCAATGATGTTCATATCAACCACATACTTCATACATTATAGATAAGACATCAAGGTAGCTAGAGTTCATCTTCCGGACAACAAACTGCTTTATAAAATCTCTTTATTGCGCGTTGGTTTTCTCGACGATATAATATTGTTCTGCTGTTTGGAATCCGTGCTACTAGAACGGAGTTGACAGAATCGAGTCTATCCAATACAGGTGCATACACTTTGCTCTTCGACATCTTCTTCGATGCCCTCAGCATCCGAAGATACTGCTCTTGAGTCCTATACGTCTCGGACTTACTGTCTGCTAGAGTGGATTGCTCCACAATTCTCGAGTTCTGCAGCTACTTTTTAGGAGAACCAGCTATTGTCGCCAGAGCTTTGTTATTGGACTTCAACGTATTTTGAACAATATAGCTAAAAAACAAGATAAAATTAAATCCAATTCAGAAGCTGTGAATTTTTAGGAATATTTTCCTAACGATAACGTGGAAAGAACCTTTTTAAAGACGAAATAAAAATATACCGGTCTAATGTTTGTCAATAATGAACGATCCTACCAAAATATTACAAAATTTTGAGATCGCGGAATTGCTGCACTGCACGGTGTACATGCTTCTGTAACTCAAACCGAGTTTCGCACAGCTTTTGCTTGGGCTAGATGTTTGAAACGAAAACAAACATTGATAGCAAGTTTAAGTTTGACCGTGATCTCCAATTCAGATGATTCTTTATACTTATCTCATTCGTGAGAATGCAATGCAGAATCTTTAACTACTTCGATCTCCAGAATAAATTGTATTTAGTACGGTGTTAAATTATTTACAAAAAAGAAGTATTATTACAAAACGTATTCGTGTTTGGGCTACACCAGAGTTTGAATCAAGCGTTACATATTCCGTCCTATCCTTTAACTGCCGTGATCCGCATAACAGTCCCATTTGCTATGGGTTTCCTATGCAGGTGGGACTGTTATGCGTATCACGGCAGTTAAGTTGATGCGGTTGAACAGAGCGGTAGAAACCATATTTGCACCATAACTAGTTGAAGCTAATATCCTAATTAAACACCCTGTATTGCTATTGCTATATATTTCGCTACACGCTGCTTGGATTAGGACGACGAACTGAACGATTCTACACCGCATACGGTTCCAATTGGTCCGTCGGATACTACCGCATCAGCAGCACCCTCCAGTACAGCGACGGCGGCTCTAAACACGTCATCTTCGATGATGATTCCATCGCAGGTCTTGCAGCACAACCCGCACCCGAATCAGTTTCAGCAGCAACCATCCCGCCCAATCCCAAGGCGTCCTTTTTTATCTAAAGCTCGATACAAATCGTATGACGGTTGTATCGGAGGTCCAGGGACGGGACACCCGCCTGATCTCTATGCCAATGTTGATGATGGTGATAAAGCGTCTTTTCCGATCGTATGTACTGCTCTTCCTTCCGTTCATAACTTGTTTTGACGTTGTACGATTGTTTGATTTTGATGTTCTTTTTTATTTGTTTGACATGTGTTCCTTTAGAGTTGCAACGATTTATCCAAAACTGTCCACTATAAAATTATTAAGGGCGCGAAAAGAACGACCGGTAACTTCAGAAAGTATTCTTTTCTTGCCTAAAATATTTTGGCTGGTTTATTTGTGGACTTAATCGTTTATTTCCGCCTGAATATCGATTACGAACCCTTATCAGGTTTTTGTGAATTTTTCCCAAAACGATGCATTTGCGCAGACGAATGTGTTTTTTACCAAAGAGACTGTATTTTTGAGAAAACGTTAACCTCCAAATTTTCCGTAATCAACCCTTCCTAAAAGAAAAGAAAATGTTATATCTATAATCAGTGTTGCGTTAAAAATGTCGTTCTATGTGTAGAGCTGTTTTGGTTCATTGCAAGTACAAATTTTATTTCCCACGCACGTAATTTTCCTTTCCATTCACGACCCTCTTTCGAACTACGCCAAATGATACAGCTTTTTCTCTTCGCAAAGGACGTGACGAGTCAACCGAACGAATCGGCAAATGACGATAAGCGTCCATCAACTGAACACGACCCTCTCCTCAGTCAAGGCACCAGTTCGGAGAAGCCCCTGGCGGGCGAATCACAACAGCACACCTCGGCCACCAACCGCCCGGAAGGGTCCGGCTGTTCAGCCGTATCCGATCAGGATCTGAAGGATGCCAAGGAAGCAGGCAAGCTGCACGCCAATAAGGAGCTGAAGGAGGAGATGGACCTAGACTTCGAGGAAATTTCAGATGGCGAATTAGAGGAAGAGAATAAGGTTAAAGGTAATTTATTTGAATTTGGTCTGAGTTGGTACAATTCTAACCCATTCTTCATATTCAACAGGTCTTGGGGACGCTCTGGGTGTCGATTGGGCTAGCTTAGCACATGAAACGCGTGCCAAACTGAAACCAGAACAAACTATTCCCGTATCGGCACGCAATCGTTGGAAAGCTCATCACATTCTGCTGGATATTGGAATTTCGGTGCGTCTTGCTGGGGAAGCATACGCACAGCGCGTTCTTACAGAATCCAAGGAGAAGCTACGTGAAGAGATAGAAGAGTTTAAAGCTGCTGCCGCTGCAGTCGAACAGCAAAAGGTTGCCGCTGTGAAGAAAGAGCAAGAAGAGCAACTTTTCAACGGAATAAAAATCAAAAAGGAAGTTCTGGATGAGGACGAACAAGAAGCGCAAAAAGAGCTGGAGCGAAAACAGTCGACCATCAAAAGTGAAGAACCAGCAAAAGCTAGTGAAACTAGCGAGCAGGAAGCGAATTTAGCCGGAATAGATAAAATTCTACATCCCGTAGCATCCGTTCATGTAGCCATGCGTGATCGAGCACAGGCCCGTCGCAATCTTATATTGCGATCTTCGGGACCGCACAGCCGTGCGTTGAGTGCTCGTCGGGATTTGGAAATCCGACGTCAGCTGTGCGGTTTCCCGCCACAGGAATGTAACGAGCGCATCACCGAACACCAGTCGGTTCCTACCAATCCGGAATTGCACGAGACCGTAATGAAACTGTTCCAATCCACGATGCAACCGAAGAAGATAGAAGTGCAGTAGTTATTTTACGAATATTGTCATGATTTTAGCTTGCGATCAATGATACAACAGTTCACTTTAACGCTAATAGTTTCTAGGATTAAGCTGTTTACCTATGCATATATATTATTGAATGTTTCCCCTAGGCATCGGCGGGCACTACATAGGCGTTAGGAAGAATGCAGTACCCTTTGCTTTGCACCAATTTAACCTACTGATAGCGTATCGTGTTTGCAGCAGTTGTCTTCTTCTTCTCCGTTGTGTATCGAAACCTGATGTGTAGATCATGAATAAAGTGATGAAAATTTTATCATCCAATAGGGATCCAAAAGCGTGGCGTTTTAATTCGAGTATCACCGTTCTTTAGTGCAGCAATGTACTTGCATTAGCCACTGTGAAAATGTGTTAAATTAGTCCTATATTTTATAACAATTTAATCGAACTAAGTTAATTGCCTGAATTAATACCTGGAAACATCATTTTTCTGTAAACCGTTGCCGGCCAGTAGCAGTTGGGATGATTAACACACACACATGGAGCAGCAGGGAATGGAGAACAGAAGTTCAGGTGCTTAACGACCCCCCCCCCCTGCGAACGAGTTGGAGAGTCTTGCTAGAATATGGTGGGGCAAGGCAATATTGGGCTCTGCTAGACGTCTAGAAAAAGTCATTTAAATCCGAAAGCAGCTCCGTCAAAGCGAGTCAGTGCCGCTTCCGCTTAGGTTTTATCCAAGATTTTAGCATAAAGCTATCTCACCCAACTGTGGTGCCAACCGGCACATTACGATCGATACCAGTAGGATCCTAATTACAGCATATTGGCGACAGAACACGGATGTTAATAAGGATTTCATCGAAATTTATCCAAGGACCGACAGCCACGCCATTCCACTACCCTAGGGTGACACTTCCCCGAACGGCGAGTGGGCTAATGTTACTGGCTGTCCCCCGTCCCAATAAAACTTTGGTAGGTCTTAAAGTATGTTCGAAACTCGGCACCTTAGCCGGTGGAAGTAGGCTCAGTTAAAGACGCCTGACTAGCGCCGATCTGGCTTTGAACGCGGTACCCCATGAAGGACCGCGTCAACCCTTGCATGCGACACCATTGGTCGGCGGAATTGCACTGTAACGCGAAGAGTGAGGACTGGCGAAAGAAAGTGGAAAATAAGGATCTTTTTGTGGAAGCACTTCCTGCTGACAGCCTCGCTCCAATTTCGAATGCCGATGAGCTGTCGGAAACATCAGCGAGGGCGTGTGACGTAACAATTCCGAGGAAAATGGAGCCGAGGAACCTCCGGTATTCGACGTATTTGTACTACGGAACGCTTAACAGCCAGAAGACGCGTTCAAAGAGCAAGATCTGAGGCAACAAGAGCAAAGTGTAAGAGGACATTCCGGGTGGCTAGGTCTGCTTTTAAACGCGAGATCGTGCTTAGTAAGTCCGTCTGCTATAAAAAGCTGTGCAGAGAAGTAGACGCTAACCCCTGAAGCAACCGCTTACCGTGTCGTGATGGTCAAGATCAAGGATCCAACGACGCCAGCTGAAATGTGCTCTGTCAAATTGAAAGTTATCATGGAGTCTTCCCGAAGGACGACCGAAGGATGCAGACGGTGGAAATGCTAGTGACAATCGAGTCTCTAACGACGAGTTCCTTATAAAGGCGAAAAAAATTAAAGCAAAAAACGCCCCCGGTCCGGACAGTATCCCCAATGTGGCACTGAAGACCACGATCCTGACGTTTCCGGACATGTTCAGGATAGTTCTGCAGGAAGAAAGATCCAGAAGCTGGTGTTGCTGACAAAACCAGGAAAGCCACCAGGAGATCCAGCATCGTATCGGCCTATATGCATGCTGGATACTCTTGGTAAACTTCTGGAAAGGGTTATGCTCAACAAGCTGACGAACTACGCTGAAAGTGAGAACGGACTATTGAAGAGGCAGTTCGGATCCCGGAAAGGGATCTCGACGGTGGACGCCATCCGCACGGTCATCGCGAATGCGGAGAAAGCATTGAAGCAAAAGAGAAGAGGTAATCGCTACTGCGGCGTGGTTACGATCGACGTAAAGAACGCGTTCAACAAGACCAGCTGTGTGGCTATCTTCGTAGCACTACACAGAATGCGGGTTCCAGATTATTTGTGCAAGATTCTGAGAAGTTACCTTCAGAACCGAGTACTGGGGCCCTATTCTCACCGTCACCTCACCTCACCTCACTTGAGTCACCGTCACCTCACTTACCAGTCACCTCACCCACGAAGAGGTATTCCGAGACTCACTTTAGGTGAGGTGACTGTTGGGTGACCGTCATCACCCAGGTGACTCTCAGAATCGCAATTTTTGAAGTCCCCTCACGGAAATTGTAAAGTGACTGCTAGCATCACTCAATCACTGACCCGGATATTTCGAAAGTGCATTGTGTCGATTGATTGATTGGTTGGCATTTTGAAATCCAAGATGGCGCCATTTTGAAATCCAAGATGGCGGCTTCCGGTTACCATGAAACACTTAAAACCACTATCAATATGGGTGTCATTTGAAAGGTATTGATTAGTAGAATGCGAAAATTGACGATTGGCGCCATTTTGAAATCCAAGATGGCGGCTTCCGGTTACCATAAAACACTTAAAACCACCATCAATATGGGTGTCATTTGAAAGGTATTGATTAGTAGAATGCGAAAATTGACGATTGGCGCTATTTTGAAATCCAAGATGGCGGCTTCCGGTTACCACAAAACACTTAAAACCACCATCAATATGGGTGTCATTTGGAAGATATTGATTAGTAGAATGCGAAAATTAACGATTGGCGCCATTTCGAAATCCAAGATGGCGGCTTCCGGTTACCATAACACTTAAAACCACCATCAATATGGGTGTCATTTGGAAGGTATTGATTAATAGAAGGCGATAGTTGACGATTGGAGCCATTTTGAAATCCAAGATGGCGGCTTCCGGTTACCATAAAACACTTAAAACCACCATCAATATGGGTTTCATTTTTAAGGTATTGATTAGTAGAATGCAAAAATTGACGATTGGCGCCATTTTGAAATCCAAGATGGCGGCTTCCGGTTACCATAAAACACTTAAAATCACCATCAATATGGGTTTCATTTTTAAGGTATTGATTAGTAGAATGCAAAAATTGACGATTGGCGCCATTTTGAAATCCAAGATGGCGGCTTCCGGTTACCATAAAACACTTAAAATCACCATCAATATGGGTGTCATTTGAAAGGTATTGATTAGTAGCATGCGAAAATTGACGATTGGCGCCATTTTGAAATCCAAGATGGTGGCTTCCGGTTACCACAAAACACTTAAAACCACCATCAATATGGGTGTCATTTGGAAGATATTGATTAGTAGAATGCGAAAATTGACGATTGGCGCCATTTTGAAATCCAAGATGGCGGCTTCCGGTTACCATAAAACGTCTTAAACCACCATCAATATGGGTGTCATTTGGAAGGTATTGATTAATAGAAGGCGATAGTTGACGATTGGAGCCATTTTGAAATCCAAGATGGCGGCTTCCGGTTACCATAAAATACTTAAAACCACCATCAATATGGGTGTCATTTTTAAGGTATTGATTAGTAGAATGCGAAAATTGACAATTGGCGCCATTTTGAAATCCAAGATGGCTGATTCCGGTTACAATTAAACACTTAAAATCACCATCAATATGGGTGTCATTTGAGAGGTAATGATTACTACAAAGCAAAAATTGATGATTGGTGCCACTTTGAAATTCAAGACGAATTTGACTTGGTTCGTCTGCTAGAGCCAATCAACCAGATTTTCATGTGAGAGGTGACTGATAAGATAGGGTCTTCCCTGTATTTCGATGTTACCAATAAAAAACTGTTTATAACAATCCGTTTTGTGAAATCGGCATAATGATCCATTCGGCGAAACGGCATTCGGCAAAATGGTAATCGACGAACTTACCCGCCCGCTTTTTTTTAAAATAATTTGTTAATTGCTTTTAATAAGAGCGTTGAACTTAGAGGGAAAAACAAACGCTACGCACAAAGTGTAAATAATAGCGCTTGTCGTGAAGCAAGGAAACTTTCGACAGCCATAATCAATCAAGGTGTGAGATGTTTAAATAAACAAATTTCTTTTTGTGTGTCATTGAAGCAAGCGTTTACCGGCGCATGACGGGGAACGTGTAATTTAAGGCAATATATTCTGATTCCTGATTCTTTGGTTCCAGTACTTGAGTATGAAGCGCTGCTGAATAGATAACGAATGCTTGTTTATGTAAAATATATTTGAAGTGAATCCCAAAAGGTATTGCCGTTACCGGGATATCATTTCGAAACGTGTGAACGTGAATATTGTAACCCGTTCTAAAATTAAATTGAAGCTGAAGAATAGAATTGTATTGTTCAAAAATAAAACGAAATAGAATTTGTGAATAAAAAAAGAGAATTTGACAGTAGAGGCATGCTTATTTGATTTCTGAAGAATGTATGGAGAAGTTGCCAATTTAAATGAGTAAATAATCTAGCTCCATACAGTTTCGATAAATTTATTGAATAGGAAGTGTTCCAGTTTTTCTTTAAATATAAAAAAAAAACTTGCAAAGAAGCTTCAACTTATTTTATTTTCTAACAATCGAGCGTAATTTACGATTTTCTGCTCCAGTATTTATTCCATAAAAACATGTCACATTTTTTTTCTTGTGCTGTTTTTTTTTACTAAAATTCTGACGACTGGTTGAAAAATATATGTTTGCTCTTTCATTAGGCTTCATACCATGATTTTTTTAAATAATATTCTGACAAAAAACCGTTTAAATATGCAAGCATAAATTAATGCCGTTCTCGTCGGTTAAAAAATTAAGCGAGCGCAAAGAAATGGGCCCTTAGAGATGAATGTTAATATAAGCAATAAAAGTGATATTTCTAACCCGGATAGAAATTAACAATAATAATTACCCTACCAACAATCACAAAATAATTAATGTTATGCTTATTATTATGTTTCCACATTATTATGTGCAGAATTATTTCAGTAGATTTACAATGATACGTCATATAACATTTATTTTCATTCACCACAAAAAAAATGATGTAGTAAATTAGCATTAAATATTACTGTTTCTAAGGGCCGATTTCTTCACCCTCGCCTAACTTTCAAACCAGGTTCACCAGTACGTTTAAACTTAGCTCAAGCCTTGGTGATGGTGAAAAAATCGGCCCTAAGAAAAAATCCGGAAAATTGATTTCTTTAATGTTTAGGAATACAGTGAAGACCCGTTTTTATCAGAGCCTTGGTGAATTTAAGCCTGATAAAACGGGGATATTGACAAAATTGGGAGATACATTTTTTTTTTCAATAATCCGAAGTTCGTAAAATATTTGTCTTTAATCCATAGACATAGCCTCATAACCATTTCTGATTTTCTAGTTTAAATTTTCCTTACGGGAGTCAGCACATATTTTAAAAAATAGGGGAACCCGGGGCTATTCGGGACTACTTAAGCGAATCACCCTTTTAGATAAATAGATGTAAAAAAATTTACTGGCAAAGGTCCTAATTGTTAGTTTGAAACCACAGCTACATTTTGGTGCCATAAAAGGTTCATTTGCACCACTCAATGGCATCGCTAGGCGACGATTTGTAAACCTCTACGTGTTTCCATCCATTTTACAATGTAGGGGTAATTCGGACCTCCCTACGGGGCAATTCAGACCGTCATTTTTCTTTAATTTTTTGCAATGGAATTATGTTTACCTATGAAATATTAATAAGAGCCACTCCTTAAGCAAAAAAAAATTGCTTTACAAAAATTTAATCTAGTAAGTCACTGCGAGGGCTTGTAAACAACATAACGCAAATCGTGGTTTAATCATTTTATAGGGCATTCTTCAAAGCTTATGGGGAACCTATATCCTTCGAGACTTTACCTTATGTCCAATTACTCTTCTAACTTTTTACACTTCACTTTTGTAATTTTTCGCTTCTATAACTCCTATTTAACTAACTTGCCTGTTCAACACTTTCCGGGTAAGCAATCAGCTTTTGCAATGATTTGTTGCATGATGCGAGTAGAGCGGGTTGGGTCATTTTCCTTCTGCAAAGTTCATTGCCACCATCTGTGGTACGTAATGCAATGCAAACTACTCAAATTGATCGCCATCCCACCAATGTCTTCGCCTGCCACCACCCTCTATCAATCGTTGCCAGCTAGTGGTGCGTTTGAAAGGTATGCTGGGTGGGAGAGGGCATAGCATAGTTGGTAAGTCATTTGCCTTGTACGCAGCCTACCTGGGTTCGATTCCTAACCGCATATAGTTATAGATTTTCTTCATATTTTTATAACCCGAAGAGGCGAATAACCTTAGGGTTACAACGTTAGTGTGCTTCTTGAGGGTTTATCAACCGTGACTCTCATGGGAGGTCGGTTTACAACAAACACATCAAATATAAACATTTTCTGCTTATAATTTCGAAAAACAAATGTACGACAATAAAAAACACGATAATCCAAACAAACTTCAAGAATTCCGCCGCTTACAGGTCTTTGATTTTCATCAGTTATTTACTTGCCTGCTATCAAATTTCATTCGGATTTTTAGTATTTTGTGGTAACCGCAAGCTGCTACTTTGGATTTCAAAACGGCGCCAATAGTCAATTTTCGCCTTTTACTAATCACTACCTTTCAATTGACACCCATATTGATGGTGGTTTCAGATGTTTTATGGTAACCGGAAGCCGCCATCTTGGATTTCAAAATGGCGCCAGTCGTCAATTTTGGTCCTCTACTGGTCACTACCTTCCAAATGACACCCATATTGATGGTGGTTTTAAGAATTTAAGGGTAATTGGAATCCGCCATCTTGGATTTTGAAATGGCGCCAATCGTCAATTTTCGCATTCTATTAATCAATACCTTGCAAATGACACCCATATTGATGGTGGTTTTAAGTGTTTTATGGTAACCGGAAGACGCCATCTTGGATTTCAAAATGGCGCCAATCGTCGATTTTCGCATTCTACTAATTAATACCTTTCAAATGACACTCATATTGATAGTGGTTTAAGACATTTTATGGTAACCGGAAGCCGCCATCTTGGATTTTAAAATGGCGCCAATCGTCAATTTTCGCATTCTACTAATCAATATCCTCCAAATGACACCCATATTGATGGTGGTTTTAAGTGTTTTGTGGTAACCGGAAGCCGCCATCTTGGATTTCAAAATGGCGCCAATCGTCAATTTTCGCATTCTACTAATCAATACCTTCCAAATGACACCAATATTGATAATAGTTTTAAGTGTACTGTGGTAACCGGAAGCCGCCATCTTGGATTTCAAAATGGCGCCAATTGTCAATTTTCGCATTCTACTAATCAATACCTTTCAAATGACACCCATATTGATGGTGGTTTCAGATGTTTTATGGTAACCGGAAGCCGCCATCTTGGACTTCAAAATGGCGCCAGTCGTCAATTTTGGTCCTCTACTGGTCACTACCTTCCAAATGACACCCATATTGATGGTGGTTTTAAGAATTTAAGGGTAATTGGAATCCGCCATCTTGGATTTCAAAATGGCGTCAATCGTGAATTTTCGCATTCTATTGATCAATACCTTTCAAATGACACCCATATTGATGGTGGTTTTAAGTGTTTTATGGTAACCGGAAGCCGCCATCTTGGATTTCAAAATGGCACCAATCGTCAATTTTCGCATTCTACTAATTAATACCTTTCAAATGACACTCATATTGATGGTGGTTTAAGATGTTTTATAGTAACCGGAAGCCGCCATCTTGGATTTCAAAATGGCGTCAATCGTGAATTTTCGCATTCTATTAATCAATACCTTTCAAATGACACCCATATTGATGGTGGTTTTAAGTGTTTTATGGTAACCGGAAGCCGCCATCTTGGATTTCAAAATGGCACCAATCGTCAATTTTCGCATTCTACTAATTAATACCTTTCAAATGACACTCATATTGATGGTGGTTTAAGATGTTTTATGGTAACCGGAAGCCGCCATCTTGGATTTCAAAATGGCGCAATCGTCAATTTTCGCATTCTACTAATCAATATCTTCCAAATGACACCCATATTGATGGTGGTTTTAAGTGTTTTATGGTAACCGGAAGCCGCCATCTTGGATTTCAAAATGGCGCCAATCGTCAATTTTCGCATTCTACTAATCAATACCTTTCAAATGACACCCATATTGATGGTGGTTTTAAGTGTATAATGGTAACCGGAAGCCGCCATCTTGGATTTCAAAATGGCGTCAACGTCAATTTTCGCATTCTACTAATCAATACCTTTCAAATGACACTCATAATGATAGTGGTTTTAAGTGTATTATGGTAACCGGAAGCCGCCATTTTGGATTTCAAAATTCCGCCAATCGTCAATTTTCGCCCTCTACTAGTCATTACCTTTCAAATGACACCCATATTGATGGTAGTTTTAAGTGTATTATGGTAACCGGAAGCCGCCATCTTGGATTTCAAAATGGCGCCAATCGTCAATTTTCGCATTCTACTAGTCAATACCTTTGAAATGACACCCATATTGATGGTGGTTTTAAGTGTTTTATGGTAGCCGGAAGCCGTCATCTTGGATTTCAAAATGGCGCCAGTCATCAATTTTCGCCATTCAAAAACTTCCCAGCTGCCATTGGCCAAAAGAAAAAGTTACCCGAAAATTCTAAAAAAAATCTAAAAATAAACGCAACACTTTTTGGTTCTAGTCACCTAATTTTTTTAGGTGAGAATTTAGTCACTTTTTTTCCTTCTCGCGGTGACCGTCGTCACTCAAAATGACTCTGGGAATCGCTCTGCCAGGTGACTTCTGTCACCTTGGGTGACTATAGTCACCTAGGTGACTGCGGTGATCGCTTTTTTCGCTCTCACCTCACCCAACTAGGTGAGGTGACGGTGAGAATAGGGCCCCTGGTCTAAGAGACGAACATGGGGCAGATGTCGATTAAGGTCACGATGGGAGTACCTCAGGGCTCCATACTCGGCCCAACGCTCTTGAATATGATGTACAACGGAGTGTTCACCCTGCAACTGCCTAGGGGAGTCGAGATCGTCGGCTTTGCAGATGATGTTGTTCTGGCGAAAACCGGCGGGGAAGTGGAGATGTTGACGGCAGAGATAATAGGCATCGTGGAAACCTGGATGGTTGATGTCAAGTTGCAGCTGGCTCACAAGACGGAGGTAGTGCTGGTCAGCAATCGAAGAAAAAATCCAGCGTGTCAGAATCACGTCAGCGGACACTCAATTCCAACGATGCGTGCGCTAAGGCAGCTGGATTTGAAGGTCAACGATCGGTTAAATTACAACAACCATGTCGACTATGTATGTGAGCACATCTCCTGGCGGGTGTCACACCCTCAATACTTTGATATGGCGTACCGGCCTGTCCTGCTGCACTGAACTCAAAGCGAAACCGTACGAAGTTGACAAGCACGTTTCGCCTAATGGCTGTTTGTGTCGCGAGTGCGTACAGAACGATATCGTCGGGGGCGGTATGCGTCATTGCCAAGATGATTCCCCTCTGCATCACTCTGGCTGAGGACATGAAATGCTACCAAAAGGAGTAATACACGAAAGTACCTGGTCAAAGTAAACTCGTTGACTAAGTGGCTGCAAAAGTGCGACATCGCGGAGAAAGAATGGTGGACTCATCGACTCATCTCAAATGTGTCGGTGTGGGTGCATAGGAAGCTTGGCGAGGTGAATTTCCATTGGACTCAGTTTTTGTCCGAGCACTGATGCTTCCGGAAGTACTTGCATCGCTTTGGACATGCTTCGTCGCCCCTTTACCCGTAGTGCGAATCTCCTAGGTTCGAAGAAGCCTGCTGTGACATCTGATAATGTCATCGGTGAGATGTGCCACGACGACCATATCTGGGATGCTGCCAACAGAGTGGTTACGAGTATACTATCCGAGCTGCAGAGAAAGTGGCGACGGGACCAACAAAGTAGCGCCGTCGACTAGAAAGCCGCCGTGAAACCGCAAACCAGATTTCGTGAGAAATTCAGCCGCCGGGGAACTCTCCATCGGTGAAGACTAGGTCCACCGCCGGGGACCAGTTCAGTAGTACGCAACGTAGCACCGGGTTCGAGTCGTCGGGGCGCCAGTGAACTGGACGTCAGGCTTCACCAGAATCGCCGGACCGACCTCGACACCGTACTGGGTAGCTCGTGAGAGATGCACAGCCTGAGATTAGAGCGAGTAGATGGCGTCGAATAGCTATCAGTGAGTTGTTGGGGCACCAGTGAACCGTAAGCTACGCTCCAGCCGGAATCGTTGGACAGACCCCAGTACCTACTGGCCGACCCGTTGAGTAGACTAGGTCGGGGACTTGGATTTGGACGAAAGCTAAATGGCTCACGGAAACGAACATCGGTATCAAGAGAAATCTACCGCCGGGGAATTCACAGTAGAGTAGATTCACCACCGTGGACTATCCGATTATATTACAACAAAAATGGGAACTAATTGGCTCACGAAACAAACATCGCTACCGAGAGAAACTCCGCTGCAGGAAACTCTTAGTCGGAGTAGGGTAGCTTACCCGCCGGATAATATCCGAGTAGATCTTGATAATGCTGTGAGCTAAATGACTCAAGTAAGCGAGTATCGATGTCGGGAGAAATTCCTCCGTCGAAAAACTTTCAGTCGGAGTAGTGTGAGTTCACCGCCATAGTCTCAAGTAGATTGTGGTAAGGCTGGGAGCTGAATTGTGGTAAGGCTGGGAGCTGAATAACTCACCGAAACAAAATGACTTATCGATCAGCCTCTAAACTGCGCACTGGAACGAGAGCTAAATAGTGACGTAATAGGTGGAGATGAGAAGCGAGAGAAGAGTCGAGAGATTAATAACAGCTCAAAACTCTAGCCATTTCATGGACCAAGTGAGGCTACAAAATAGACCAGAAGAAAGAGGTGCGACGAAAGCGCGACGAGCCCCCACCCCCACGAAGAAATACTTCAATGTAGTTCCATGAGGAACTAGGAAGGAAAAAAAGTAAGGAATTTTTTCCTTTTTAATTTAGACTAATATGTAGTCACATTTTCTTTTTTTTGCTTTTTAACGACATTCAATTGGGTCATTAAACCATACACTGTGATTGATTTTTTCCGATGCAGCTGACGTTAAAGATACGTAAAGAAGTAACAAAAAAATTAAAAAAACAGTAAGGAATGTTTTAGTGGTTGGGCACGAACGTGAGTCGTGAGTCCCGCACAGTGCCAATACACTACAGGCCCAAGCTATTGAAGCTTCTTAAAGCTTACCATTAAACAAAAATATTTAATCATCACAAACAATCTCAACACAAATTAGGGCGTTGCGCTCAATTAGGCTTGATAATCACGCTCCGTTCATTTTGAGAAAAATATGGGAGTGCCTAATTAAATTAACAAACAGATCTTATCAATTTACCTCAGTGAGGATTCCCGCTCATTGGTTCATACCGGATAAGTGGTACACTGGACAGTGACATATATGAAAGACGCATTGCTTTCAATGCGTTTATAGAGCTTCTCGTCAGAGGACGCTTACTAGTTGGAAAACATCATGAGACAGTGGATATCTGAGATGGTGGCTGCATTCAATAATCCCTAAAGTGTCAACAAAGGCATGGTTCAAAGGGTTGGATGTAAATCGAAACTTCATTCGTGTGATGTCCAGGCTCATATTCAATCATTATACGATGGATGCGCATCTCTGCCGTATTGGGCTCGTAATATATAATCATAGTGCTTGCAGAGAGGTTTGCTAACACATTGAACATGTTGTTTGGTCTTGCACTGAACATGGTGAAGCCAGATGGCAATTAGTAGATTCCTTACGAACCCGAAGAACACCACCCCATGTTCTTATCCGTGATATCCACGCTTTTCGCGATCTTACATACATGGACCGTATCTCTAATTTCCTAAAAAAAAAATGTGTTCAAATATTATTATTTTTATTCCTTGCTACTCACAAGCAAATTAGATTCCCTTGCAGTTATTTAAGTTAGATCAAACAATATAAATAAAGAAAATAAAATAAACGAAAATAAACTAAAACTACAGGAGAACAATTAATAGGAATACAATGAAATTGAAGAAAATACAATGTAAATAACAAATTCAAAATGATTATTATTAGTGTTAGTATTAAGAAGTGAATTTTTATTATAACGTTATAGTCTTAAAAACTTTTTATAAGGGAGTGGGCGTAGCGTATTGGTAAATCGATTGCCTTGTACGCAGCGCACCTGGGTTCGAGTCCCGACCCCGCACATAGGGTTAGAAATTTTTCCTAAGAGATTTTTCTAACCCGAAGAGGCGAATGACCTTAAGGTTAAAACCTCTATAATTGAAATTAAAAAAAAACTTTTTTATAAAATGTGGGTTAAAAAAGAAACTCAGGCGTCAGAAGGCTTACCATTTTAGTACCTCGGGGTCTGGTCCGCCTCTAAAGGTGCTTGTGGAAGGCATTTATTTATCTGACAATTTCCAACAAAGGATTCCAAAATTGTACAACAACTGGATATTGATAGGGTACTCACCCAGGAGAAATTATAGAGTTGTATCAAACAACGATGGTGATGGAATGCGGGTGTTTCTGTTTCCGTTCCACCATGAACACTTATATTATCAAATTGGAACATCGTCGTCATTGTCTTAGGTTGCATACATTCGACCCGATACGCATACGATGAATTTCGATGCTAGCGGGTATGTTTCCGTTAAAAGACCGTGTCCGAGGTCTTTCTTCTCGTCTGCACATCCGGTGTTAGGATATGAATCCATTGGTGCGTAAATATTTCGAAAGGCTTGTCGGGTTCCGATCGTAAACCAGATTTATGATAGTGTGTTATTCGTTTGGTGCAGCAGATTTATACTGTAGCAGTCAAGCAAACTGGTGATGCCAGCATGAAAAGATGACAGTTCGGGATCTGCGAACATAAATCCGTCCGAAGCAGTGTCATTTTAATCGGGAGAAATTGAAATCACCAACAATCAGGATCTCATCGACCGGCAATCCGTTCCAATGACTCAGTGTGTGCACCTATCAATGTCAGATCGCGAGTGCGGTCCGGTGGAAAATAAACCACACAGAGAAAAAGTGCTTAGCCAGCCAGTTTGAGTCGCACCCACACCTGCTCGACACAGACCCCCGAAACATCCTCAATCAATTGCGCTTTCTATCGATGATGGACAGTTACAAGTACCCCGCCACCGGTAACCTTGAGACTTTTGCATGAGCTGCGATCAGTACGGAAAACATCGTAGTTGGCACCAAATGCTTGCACTGCCAGAGTGCTATCGCTAAACCACGTCTCTGTGATAATATCGAAGCACTCATCCGAACTTGCTACCAAATAATCATCGATTGCTGTACTCATACCGCCGGTATTCTGGTAATACATTTGTAGGTTTGAATGCTGCGGTTGACTGGAAGCGAGAAGCTGATCAGTGCTTGCATTACCAAAATCAGATTCGTTCTAGCCGTTGGTATCGATTTGGAAGACCCCTTCACCACTCCTGCACACAGGACCGGTACGACTGACGAACGCTGGCTGTAATGGCTCGACTGTTGCAAGGGGATCGGGGGCTTCCATAGTGCTAGCTGCAGCGCGTCCCAGAGTGCAATGAGTCTTACCAACATGGCATAGAGTGCTTAGTCCTTCTGCGGTCGTTGTAGAGCCGAATGTGCTATGAAAAGACGTGCCCGCGAATGACACAGCAGCAGTCTCGTACGCTTGGATACGTGAACGGGGCCTCCATATACTCCAAGCTAATAGGCGGGCAAAAAACGACGCGAGCAACAACATCATGTGCCTGCAAAGGCTCTTGGATACGCGTGGACAGAGGCAGCATCTGATTGTCCTACTTCGAGTGAACATAGATGTTCTAAATATTTACCTGAAAACACAGAAGCGAATCGTCCATGTTCACCAAGTTTACTGGAAGGCGAAAAAGTGATGTCGGCATCGGTTGCATCGTTTTTGCTGGGTTTCTGCATCTGTAGTCCTTCCACAAAACAGTGCATGCACTCGGCTAATGCTGCGTTGGTACAGGCAGAGTTAAAAATATTCAAATTCATTGAATGAAAATTGATCATATCCAGCCGCATTCATTTTCAATAGTCAGTGACGCAGCCGAAAACGTCAAACGATCAAACCGCCCATTCATCCATGCAGATTTTCATTCGTCTCCGATTATTAAGTTCTTTACTGGCACAGTTAACCTCACTTTTCTTGACAGTTCGCTTGTACTGTTTACATGGACTTAGAAAAATTTGTGGACGACTAGATTCGCTCGAAGAAAATCGCAAAGAATTTTTCTAAGTCCATGTAAACAGTAAAAGCGAACTGTCAAAAATGAACACTCAGTTCATTTGTGACGTCAGTGTAAAGTATTCAATTACACGAAGCGAACGTGTAGCAAAAAAAAAGCCGCCGTTCCGTCAGGATAAGTTTAATACTTTTCTCTTGTACCCGTTCACACGTGCCGTTCGTCTAAACGTTCCGTTCCATTGATGTTGTGTGTGAATGCTTCCATTTAACTGCATATAACTAATCTTGACGCACCGGTGACGGAAGCCTGATGTATCGTGTGAATCGTACTTTATGGTCTCCCAACCGACCTAATCGATTGCTGTAAAAATTTATACATAGTAGGTATTTGTTGTGGAGTGTGTTTATCTGCTGTTGGTTGGAGATTATCTGCCCGCCAGATAGCACTTCGGAACAAATTTTGTTTTCCTCCTATTTCGTTGAAAGTCGCAGCAACGCGCGATGGATATTAGCTAGTAGTTTATAGTATGGGTCGATGCTCATTCTTCAATTCCGGGATACGAGAGCGTGGACTCCTTCATTGAATTAGCGGTTAATATTTTCGAAAGACCTATCGTTTTCAATCAATTATTTAGCATATCCCGTATATTCCGTCCGTCAAATTTTTACGATATTGAAAATAAGTGATGTAAGATCCATGTCCTTAGGAACTAGTCTAACTATTTTTGGGTGCACATCCGCTCCTCGCTTTCCCAAAGGTAGAAACCATCAACCGTCGAACTGAGATCGAACAAGTATACCCATAACTGCTTTTATCGTCTCAGATGCAGCCTAGACTCCACGAATAATAGAGGCTGTAGTTTGCAACCGGAGCGTTCTTTTTGACTGAATTGACAGCTCACATAGCGATTTTGAAATGGTTGACGGTAATACCTTAAGATTGGGATATGCTGGTATGGCGGTCCTGGTATTGGTTCTAGTGTGTGCACAATTTAAAAAAAACTGTGTAGCTCGAACATGGAAGAATGTTCTCTGCAGTACAAGTCCTGTGACGTTCTAGTTACTTAGAATGCGTTATTAAATTTTTAAAAATGCCTCGTATACTTTCTTTTCGTTCCACCATAAAAAAGTGCCTATATTCGCTTAATTGTTGAATCGCATCGATTTTATTATTAATATTTATCGGAAATTCCATTACAGGTAGATCATGAATTACTTGTGTGTTTTGTTTGCTTGCTTATCGTGACTGCTTTTCAAGTTTTTGTTTTGTTTATATCAAATTGGTTGTTCCTATAGAAAAATATATAGAAACAATCCGTAAGCATCTTAAAACATTTTGAAATAACCTCTAGCGTGTGTTTCAATATTAATTTCAATTTTTTTTGTTTTCCTTCTTTCTAAAGAGCTTATTTTCTGGTTATCAATGGTACGATATTAATTATCTACTAAATTTCATGCTGCTTACTTTTTGAAGATTTTGTTGTTTTAATTTTTTATACTTATATACGATATTCTATATACCATCACTAGTTTCAAATAGGTAGAGAACAACGTGTGGACGTGGATGGTTGTTCCTTTTGTTTAATTTCGTTTGAATGTGAGTAATTTACTTAGCGTTTCACTTGCTTGCTCCTTTCGTCGCAATGACATTTGACTACGGGTTCTAATAAATAAGTAAATCCGTGCTATATGAAACAAGATAAAATCATATTCCAACAAGTTGAAGTGTGATGATTATCTTCTAGACGTGACTCTTATCCGTAAAATCAACAAGCTACTTTTAGCAACCTAGGAATGGTCCCTGAAATCCATGGGAAATTGCTGAACATTCTATCGCATTAGATCAGGCTGAAATAAAGTGATGTTGATTTTGAGTTTGCAATCAAATTACGAGAGAAAGTTCTAATGTCCCAGTGATTTAAGGGGAACCGCTGATTAAAATGCCAATTGCTGTTGGTCAATAGTTATACACATTAGAGAACACAGTTCTCAAATAATATAATTGAATATGTGAAAGGCTATTACGATGAACAGCTCTACACGAAATAAACACAAAAAATAAATAACAAACAATGAAAATCTCAATAAACTGTGTATCTTTACATGCATCGCATTCGCCCACACATTCGATAACCTAATGTTTTAAACAAATGAAAATTTAAATGAAAAACGAAAACTCAGTCGCACGTATAACATATACTTGTCGTTTTCCATGAGGATGATCCGCAAAAAAGATACGCAAAATTCGACTTTTCCTGATTATTCAGAAAAAAACTGATCCCTATCAAATATACACATGATAACAACAGCTAACCCTCTAAGCTTACCTCTCATCGGAAAAAAAACTAATCCTAGTAATAATAATACAGCTAAAGCCTATCGTCAGATAGTGTATAAAGAAGTTCGTCGGCCGCAGCCTTTCCTAAAACCTGACCAGAAATACGGGTTGCGACCAGCAAACCGAACGATCCGAGCCCCGTTAAACTGTCACCAGTGCCCGAACATCCTTTTGCACCACGTAAAACTTGTGCTTCTTCCCGACAAGGCCCCAGATCACGGCCACATTCTCAATGATCACATTTATAGGAATGGTACACAGAGCTCCCAGTACGCAGGCCAGAAACTTGACCACCCCGAACCGGTACAGCGAAAACGATTTGATCACTCCGAACACATACATGTAGATATTGAACCCGGCAATGAATGCACACAGAAAGTCCACCGCATTCGGGCACGGTATCGGGTACAGTCCGGCGAAGATCATGTTCGAGGTGGACAGTGGCATCGTGACCCAGGAGTACACACTGATACTGAGCAGCAGCTTGTTCCGCATCGGGATCGTGTTCGAGTGAACGACCAGCAGGATACCCTGCAGCCAGCGCTTTCGCTGCTGCAGAAAGTCCAACAGCGTAAACGGGGATTTCTCGTACATTTCGCCCTCGATGAAGTTGAAGGTGTAACCCTTGGCGAAGGCACGCATCGCGAAGAAACAATCCTCGGCGACCGATCCGTCGATGCCGTTGTCGAACGAAACCTCCTTCTCGGCGTGGACCTGGCAAATAGGGGAATAATAGAGAGAGAAAGGGAGAGAAAAAGAAGAAGGAAAATGAAACGTTAGTTCGAGGTTTTGTAGAATTTTTAGCGTCGGCGTGGTTTTAGCTAAAGTACGTTGTCACAAAATGTCGCAGGTCTGGTGTACTGTAAGGTACAGCGGAGTTGGTAAATCAAAAATAAAATATTAACTAAACTATATTTCTTCTTAAGAAAGTTGAAGACAAATTGGGTTGAGAGTGAAGACCATAAAATTAGATATGATAATTGTATTTCGATTTCGTCTCATCAGAATTCGACACTAGCTTAGAACACCTGGGCAAGCGAGATGTTCCGCAAGAAAAGATGTTCTGATTAGGCTTAGGTAGGCCAGTGAAATCGAAATTTTGATCGACTTAGCAAGCCTATGCTATATTTCTCCCTAAGGAGAAAATATTGGGATTACCCAATTTTCTTTTTTGCGGTGAAAAATTGGTTTCTTAATCTTAATCAGAACTCTTTTTCTTGCGAAACATCAAGGTTGTCTAGGTGTTTGCTTAGGGACACAAATTGTGTTTACGTTTTGGAGCTAACGTCAAACCGGCGCAAGTTTAGTCCGGCTCTAAGTTAGTGTTGGATTCTGATAAGACGAACTAACTCATTTTATTAAGTTTACCCTCAAGTGAAAAATATCTCAACATAATCGCAGGATCTTAATAAAATGATCTTGTGCCCTTAAGGGTTAACAAACGATTGTGGAATGGAAGGCGAATATCAGACTGTGAAATCTTATCTGAAGCGTGCTAAATAAGAAAATGATGGCACAGCCCATTAAAATGGTTCTTATCGACGCTACACCGAGCGAGCAAGCCTCTAACAGATTAACGAAGGTCATGAAGTAAGCTAATGGATTTAGATAAGAATTAGTTTGGAGCAATTCCACATGGAATACGAGAAAAAACATGAAATCAAATTGATCATTTTTTTATTTAGATTTGTGTAAAATAGCAACTTGAATTCTTCTCCACAATA